>NW_019237586.1:134575-190048 GCF_002742605.1 Olea europaea var. sylvestris | reverse complement strand
ACAGTACAGATCACATTAGTCACAGATAACTGTATATTAGTCACACAGAGTCCACATGTTATTCAATAAAGGTCATATGTTACACATGTATTGTCTAATAGCCCACTCATGCAGTAGGTCACAGATGACGCATGGGTCACAGATCACACGTATAGTAGGTCACAATATGTGTTGTACAAAAAACACATATCTGTAGGTGTAACAGTATAGCTCGTATTTATAACGTCGCAGATCAATTATTGAATGGTCACTAACTACTGGTTATATTGGTCACACATACTAATTGGGTCATACATCCTAGTAACAATTCAATAGATCATGTTCTTGGTGTTTAAATGGTTTCTTAGTTGTTTATCGTACTTGCATCTTTGTAGCATATGGACGTGTGCTTTTACTACATACATCAAGTGGCAAGAAGTTGGAAAAATCTCAAGTTTGTAGCTACCACAACTAACTCGTTGTTCCATGCCAAGTTCAAGCACATGTATCCCAAGTTCAAGGATGATGCAAATGTCATTATCAGTTCATGGATTTTGTTGAGCACTTCATGGGTTGAAGTCGACCTTGTGTTTATCCCACTTCTGCCTGCCAATAAAGCACATTGGAAGCTTCGAGTACTGGACATAAAGGCGCATACACAACGTGTATTGAAATCGTCGACATACAATGATATCAAGGTCCGTATTGGAATTGAACCTTTTGTCAGCATGCTTTCGTGCCTCATGAAATGTGTTGGAATATGGAAAAAAGATTCCATAGAGTTGAACATGGATCTTGATTTCTCTCTTCCCCAACAAAAAAATGGGTAGGTTTTTTACCTCCACTTACAGTTAAACGCATTATAACATGCTGGATTTCATACATAATAGGTTGATATTTGTGTTCCTAGACATGATTGTGGCATATACATGGTCAAATATGCGGAGTACATGCTGTATTGTAATATAGGATCCATGCCCATGAAGTTCAATGCGGGTAGAGCACGGTTGAATGTAGCTTCATTGTTGTTTCAATATCAAGAAATCGGGAAGGCTAGAAAAACGGTGCGGTTAACTGGAGGGGAAAGCATTTTTTTAGAGTAACAGTACAATGTGCAGTCACAAGTTGTAATAGATGGATACATTGTCTCGTATTTGGAAATTCATTTGTAATGACAACGTACTACTTACTTTTGTCTATTTATATCAAAAGTTCATTTTGAAGACTATTATATTGTTTCTTAAAAGTTTCACTGTATATCATATTTCGCAAGATTGATGATGTACTAAGTCTCAACACTTAACACACAAAATTATGTCATTGTGTCATGTTATCAGCACAGGTGGTAGACAGTTTTATCGATTGACTGACAATACAATTGAACCACTCTAATTTTCAGGATTATTTACAGTCGGTCACTGGTTATTGTAGATTGGTCACAAGTACATATTTGTTACAAGTCACTGTATCTTGGTCACATATCATGGTATATTGGTCACATGTCACTGTATTTTGTTCACAGGTAATGAAAAGTGATCACAAGTCACTGCAAATTAGTCACAGGTCATTGAAGAGTGATCACAAGTCATTTCATATTTTATCACAGCTAATTACAACTGAACCACTTCCATTTTTTGGAGTCTTTGCAATTAGTCAATGTTTAGTGCATTCTAGTCGCATGTCTTGAAGAGTGATCACAGGTCACTGCAAAATGGTCACATGTCTTGAAGAGTGATCACAGGTCACTGCATACTGGTCATAGTTCATTGACGAGTGGTCATAGATAATTTTATATTGGTCACAGGCATTACATATTAATTGCAGTTCACTGCATGATGATCGTATAACAATTTTTCCTACAGATTTTCATGTGTGACATATTTGTTGAGTGTCTCATGCATGCTAGTGGTCATACATTCCTACCGTACATCCAAAGTGCACTGCAATTAATCACAACAAATGTCACAGATCCTGTTATAGGGTCACTTCACACTTTTATGAGTCATGATCTCATTGATTTATTAACAAAAAATTTGAGCATTGTATTGGTAATGATATGGTCAATATGTGTCATCTAATAATGTGTATCCTACATTACAAAACATCAATGAATAAAAAAATGAGGGAATTATCAAAAATCTATTAATGTGTATTGTCAGTCTTCGTCATCTTTCCCTCTTTATTCTTGTGGCTTTGACTTAACGGAACTAGGCTGTTGCATGTTCTACGATTGTGACCACCTTCACCACACCTACCGCATTTAACAGTTATGTTTTCCTCATAGGCTGGTCTGAATCTTTTCCCAATAAGCCATCCACAACTATACTTTTGATTATGTGCAATTACAACTATGTCATGGACATCATTTGGCACTATCCATTCAGCTAGATTTTCGATGGAAAAAATGGTTTCTTGGTATGTATTTTTGTATGCTTCACTTATGTAATAGTAGGAGCAGTATTCATATGGATCCATCTTCATACTCGCAAATACAACCAAAGCATGTGGATATGGTAGTTGATCAACTTGAAGCATACTACATGTGCATGTCCAATTTTCTATATCAATAACAGTTGAGTGTCTCATGCATGCTAGTGGTCATACATTCCTACCGTACATCCAAAGTGCACTGCAATTAATCACAACAAATGTCACAGATCCTGTTATAGGGTCACTTCACACTTTTATGAGTCATGATCTCATTGATTTATTAACAAAAAATTTGAGCATTGTATTGGTAATGATATGGTCAATATGTGTCATCTAATAATGTGTATCCTACATTACAAAACATCAATGAATAAAAAAATGAGGGAATTATCAAAAATCTATTAATGTGTATTGTCAGTCTTCGTCATCTTTCCCTCTTTATTCTTGTGGCTTTGACTTAACGGAACTAGGCTGTTGCATGTTCTACGATTGTGACCACCTTCACCACACCTACCGCATTTAACAGTTATGTTTTCCTCATAGGCTGGTCTGAATCTTTTCCCAGTAAGCCATCCACAACTATACTTTTGATTATGTGCAATTACAACTATGTCATGGACATCATTTGGCACTATCCATTCAGCTAGATTTTCGATGGAAAAAATGGTTTCTTGGTATGTATTTTTGTATGCTTCACTTATGTAATAGTAGGAGCAGTATTCATATGGATCCATCTTCATACTCGCAAATACAACCAAAGCATGTGGATATGGTAGTTGATCAACTTGAAGCATACTACATGTGCATGTCCAGTTTTCTATATCAATAACGAAAGAGGAACTTTCACCTTTAACTAAAAACATTGCCTGATTAATAGGGAAAACTTGCAATTATGGATTCAAGTGATATACACAATAAGTCACATAATGAAAAAGTAGGACAAGGATGAAAGTGCATGTCACATACTTATATATAATGTTGCACAAATATTACTGAAACACAATGGTACAGGTCACAGCAGAAGTCACAGCACATGTCACAGATCAATTCAGCTAAGGGGTGTTTGAGAGTCATTTTTATGTAAAAATGTATTTTAGAATAGCAGATTGATGTGAAATGTGTGGTTGAAAAATAAGGAAAAGTTTTTTATTTACATGTAATATTATTTTAATAAAGAATGTGTGGTTGAAAAGAAGAGAGAGAGAAATACATTTTGAAAAAAAATGGCTACCAAATGGGACCTAAATCACAGATTATAGATTAGTCACAGTATTTAACTTTACCCTCGAGTTTCTCATATCTGTGCTCATTTCCCTCATCTACTTCTTATACTTGCTTGACAAAGTTTTAAAAGTGCATTGAGCATCCTCCCTGTGTCTACAGAATCAAGATTGTAGAATTTATCTTAATGAATCCAACAAATCTAAAATAGGGTAGTTCTTGGCAGACTTTGTGACCGTATTAACCGACTCCACGATATTCGATGTTATTGTGGAATACCGGTTTGAAGGTAAATGGAAACATGACCATCTCTCAGGTTTGATCTCGTCCTATAAACAAAACTATGGAAATATATGTCATAGGAAGCGAATAACATCATAGGATAATGTATAGTATAGTACCAGGTAACCCCTTATCTTCTCATTAATCAAGCCGAGTTGTTGCATGTAATATTTATATTCCAATAGTGTGTAAGCGCGAACCGTTGTGTTGAATGCTTGTGTTATGTTTTTTCCCGATCTCCCGTAACGTGATTTTGGATTTTGTAGTAGATGGTACGAACATATCCCATGACAAGTTCCCGGATACAGGTTTTCAATCGCCTTTTTGATGTTGTTGTGACGATCCGACACAAAGCATAAACCGTCTTTGTCCCTATATACTTTCTTCAGCTGTCTAAAAACCCATGTCCAAGAGCTATCATTCTCGTTATCCCCAATCCCAAAAGCAAGTACATATATGCTGTTATTTGCATCTTGTGTAAATGTCGTGAATAAGGTACCACCATAGTGTCCATTTAGATATGTGTCATCAACCACAACAACTGGCCTACAATGTTTCAATCCCTGTATAGATGCTCCTAGTGCCATGAAGTAATATTTAAATCTATTGTGACCATCAATTTCTAGGCTTGTGACCGATCCAGGATTTATTTGCTGTAGCACGAAAAAAAGGCTAGTATCTTATTGAATGACTCAGTTCAACCCTTAGCACTTTCAAAGTTTCCTCTCGAGATCGCCAAGCCTTGACATAGTTCAAAGATACTTCATATGTATGCAGCATGTCGTTGTATATATCATTCGGTGTGTATATAGTGCGCAACGATGTGTACTTGTACTTAACGCAGGTTGACACAACTGTCTTTGTTACTTGCCTATAAGTATTGAGTACGATGTTTGAAGCACATGTGTGACCTTCTGCAGTATATCTGATTCTAAACATATCTGTTCTGGTTAACTTCGATGCTCTACATGTCCAATTACACTCATTACGTGAACATTCATGAGATAGTCTTTCTTATCGGATCGAACAACCACGTACTCAAACATATTTTGGATTGTATAAAACGACAAGCTCAATTTCATAATCTCCTTGCTACGAAAAACTCTTCCTTCCTCCACCTCCATAACATTTGTCACCGCCACAACTGTGACCTCATGTTCAAACTTGTCACTAGATGGATCCACTATTGTTCTACATACATTTGATGACATATCTGTTAATGAAAATCCATGTTCATTTGATTGAACATCAATTGATATCGCAATAAGCTGTTTTTCACTATCTACAGTTGTAACCACGATGTGAATTGGATATTTGGCAGGGTCACGATTCATATCCTTCAAAACCATGAACGACAACACATTATCGTCACTCTTGATTGTTATTGGAGGCAGATCACTATTCAAGATATACTTCATTGTCACAGCAACTTTTGCAGGGTCAAAGCTAAACTCTTTCATAATTGTGTCGACAAGCTTCAAATACCCATAACTACGATTAATCAACACCAGCGACATTTGTGATCCATTCAACAAATATACGTGAATTAACCTCATTTTTGCACAATGAACAAAAACATAATCAGTCAAACATCCAATTACAGTCACAGCTAATTGCATATGGGTCACGATTCTGTTAAATGATCACAGGTCACAACAAACACATATCAAATCTTGAGATCATTGTAACATATTGAATACATGCAGGTCATATGTTCTTATTTTCCAAATTTTTTTTGCGAGTGGTCACAGGTCATTGCATATTGATCACATGCCGTTGAAGAGTGGCCACAAGTATTTGTATATTTGTCACAGCTAATTGAATGTGGGCCAAAATTCTATTAAATGATCACATGTCACAACAAACACATGTTGTATCTTGAATACCATGGTTACATATTGAATACATGCAGGTCACATGTGTGTATTAAATGACAATAACATGCACTATTCAGTCATGGTAACTAAGTGTGGATCGTATATGATTGGATTTAAATAATAGCATTAATATTACATGTCACAGATGCAGTATGTCACACGTCACACATTTCGAGACAAAACACCTATGCGCACTAACTGCATGAGATCACATCCTATGAATAGACAGTCATATGTTTTTCATAACGGTCACAACACTTTCGAACATCACTGTATGATATTCACAATCACAATTCCCACACAAACCACATTTTCATCGATCTATGCTTGGGAGTATGAATAAACGACAAATTACAATCAATAAATCGTAATTACACACCTAATGAATGTAAACTTTCTGAAATTACAGGTTGAAGTAACGTATCAGGGACTATTCGAGGGACTCGTGTTTTAATCCGACGTAATGTGACCTAGCGACTGCAATTTGTGACCAGAATTTGCTTTTACCATCACTTTTGCGAGAGTCGGCAGTAAATTGGACGTATTTTCAGATTTTGTGGCTTCTGGAATCAATTGGAGAGATGATTTCTTCTTCTTTTTTGGAGAATCCCACTGGTTACGGTAACTCATGCTAATTGTGCAGGATTGTTTTACATTTTTAAATAAATTATTATTTGTATTCATTTCTAGGCCAATATCTTATTAGTGAAATATGATACTTGTTTTCTTATTATTGAAATGCCCTATACTTAATCTCTTGTATATGAAAATTTTCCCTTTTCCTTTATGTTATTCTAGCCTATCCACTTAAGGCTCATAGAATCAAGTAATACTGGATCAACCCAATGGCATGCATTATCCAAGTAAACAAACACAAACTTCAGCCCATTTTAAACATTCATTGTCCAGTAGGTCGGCTCTGAACATTCTTGCACGAGCCGATCTAACCAGCCGAGTATCCCTCAGACTTTTAGTAGCACTACTGAAAGGAAACATTACCTAGAAACCTACCTTCAAAGATTAATTTTCAAAAAATAGGGGGATTAAATTTTATTCACAAATAGAGTAGCAATTAAATTTTATTGGTTTTAATTAATAATAATTTATTTAAATCTAATCTACGTATTCATCTTACCCAAACCCCACCCCACACATCTACCCACGCATCTTCCTTTCAAAGCCCCTAAAAAAATTTCTCATTACTCACACACTCTCTCTCTCTCTCTCTCTCGTCTCTTCTCTTCTCACCTGCTCATTCTTTATCTCAACAGTCATCCTCTATGACTTTGGTGAGTACCTACCTCGGTAGGGCTGTGAGGCCGTTGACTATGAATTCGGCAATTGAGCAGTGCGAGATGATACGCCAATAATTTGTGTTGACAGAGAGTGGTGGCAGTGTCAAAAGAGTGCTGACTTTGGAGTTGGCTTTTTTGACGGACTAGAATGTGGGGTTGAAGGTGCTGAAAGCTCAGGACAGGGCGAGGCACGCTCAAACATCGTAGAGTTTTGACGGGCATCGTCGATTTCTCGATCATTGGTACCTCAGATCTGTGTTTACCATCGTAATTTGAAACCAAAAAATCTACTACTAGATGAAAGTGGAATTCGAACGATGTCAGATTTTAGGTTGAGTGCACTAGTTGCACTGATGAATGGTGGGTTAAGAAGATTGTTGTACATCTTGGCATTTTTGTTATATTGAAGGGTGAAGGAAAGATGGATTTGAACTTTTTTAGGATGAACCAAGTGAATTTTTTGGTCTAACTGCAATGATGAAGGATGGGTAGTTTTTTTATCAGTTACGTTGTTTAGCCAGAGTTCTATGCTAACCCAATGTAACCAAGTATGTGTTTGTTGTGAGTGTTTGTGACCAATATTTTGTTGATTGTGATCGATTGTGAGTTGGTCATAGTTAAGATTGACCTATTCACATATAGTCACAATGAATACAAATTTAGTCACAGTTCATCACATCAAAGACAAATTTGGTCACAGTTAATTACAGATAACATAGGCCAGTGAATTAGTTACATACAACTACAAATTATATGGTCTCATACAGTCATAGCGAAAACATGTTTGATCACAAATAGTCACATAAAATACGGGCATAGTCAAGAACAATAATTCTGGTCACAAATAAATTTTTGGATATTTTTCTACAGTGAAGTATAGAGAGAATTTTTTTTTCAATTTTTGGAGATTTTTCTATCACCGTCACCGGAGCCGGAGCCGGAGCCTGAGTGGTTATTGTGCCAATAGCCATCTCCAACGAAAAGGTAGAGGGAAGGTGGTGTAGTGGTATGAGATGGCATGGGTGTAAATAATTAATGTATATTATATAATAATTTAATATTTAATAAATTTATTTACCACCTGATTTTTGAAATATTTTAGTGAGTTTGTTATTTATGAAATGTAATCTTTAGAACTAGGATTTATGTATTGATACACTACTGAAATTGAAAAGTTTTATATTTTGGGGACCAATTAAGTGAACTCTTGACTCTTCCAAAAACCAAAGCTTCCACGAGCCATGAAAGAATACTTATTTTCTAACACCAAGGATTAATCACCATCAAATTATGCTACTTGGAAAGTCCATCTTAAGTTAGTGTTAAAACCATTTAATAACCTTATTTAATTCCTTCATCTCCTAAGTCTTTCTCTCGTGTACACTCCATGCTAGCCCCCTTTCATGATTCCTTCCGTCCCATAAAGATAGGATTTGACCTCATAAAATGGACCTTCCACGTGGTCAATCAAGTGCTACTCTAGGTGTATTCCTCCCTGCACACGCCACAAATGGGCTGAAGTATATGGTCAACCCCAAGGAAGGTGGAAGTGGCCCTATACATTTCGACAATTAAATTAGTCAACGATAGACTTATATTCTAGTGGCGACAACTGCCGAGCTTTTTATATGAGAGGGAGAAGAATATATATACTTAATTATGAAGCAACAATCCCTTGTAAAGGTCGGGCTCTCTAGTATTTATAGGGAGGAGATTGAAAGTACTCCATTAGATGCAGGACACGTGGACTCATTTGACATTGTGAGGTGTTTACTCGTAGGCATCGATCAATCATTTCCTAGGTGGGTGGGCATTTAATTTTTTTGACTTGGAGTTGACACATGTTGGAGAGATTTCATATCTATCATTCCTAAAGATCTCATAGATAGATATTTGAACAAAAGATTCGCATCTTGGGTTGAGGCGCCAGAGAGGCACTCAACCGTAATGCCTCGGTTAGTCCGCACCGCCTTCGGATAGTAACATTTTAGTTAGTTTGCCTATCCATGGCTCCGCATCAACTCAACGTGTGCCGTAGTGTATACTACTAAGGAGGCATAACAATAGGCTTGTTTCCAAATTCACACAGTTTAGGAAATGCGATTAATACAATTGAAAATATAATTTTTTTTCTTACGATTAAATAATAGTTTAAATAGGAGTAGTTTACAGTTAAATAATAATTTTTTTTCTTACTATTAATACAATTAAATAATAGTTTAAATAGAAGTAGTTTACATTTGTTGATAACCAATCACATTAAATAAGCAAATATTAGAAAATTAAAAAAAAAAAATCAATTATACTCATAACAAGGAAGTGATATAATTTGGAAAAAAAAAAAAAAAAGGCAAGTCTATTTTTACGGGATGGACCATATTCTTGTTTCCTTATTGGCAACCTTAATTTCATATTGTAGCCTTTGTTTCTTTCTTTTTAATTGTTTCGTTTTCTTGCCCTGCAACCCTTTTTCTTTCCATATTGAGCTCCCCTTCTATTTTCTCTTTTTCTTTCCTTTTCAAATATATTATTTGTTGAAAAATATAGGTAGTATGTCGCCCATATATTATTTGAATTGATTTCAAGCTCAAAACTTTACTCAGTCCCTATCAACTTTTAATGACTTACTGCTACATTTGTCTAGCAATTGGCAAGAGAAAATTTTTTGTATGGAAATTTACATCAAAATAGAAAACTGTCCAGAACCACAACATTTGGCATTTAAATTGTAGATAATAATCTCATTCCAATGTGATTGAGATTTGGATCATACAAGTGCTAAAAAATGCAAAATTCTGGATATGAAATAGTAAAGTGATTCAACCATAAAGACTTGAAAATTCTCCTTCTTTCAAGGAAGAATCTTGAACCGAAATTTATATTAAAGAATGTTGCAAGATTTTTCATTTTTCCCTTTCTTTTTCATTTCATGAAGGTTTTTCCTTCATGATACAAATCATACAATTTTCGTTGTGCTAGTTTCAAATGCAACAATAGAGTTGAAAGCAATACATCACATACTCAAACACTGAGAATTACATATATAGGAGAAAGTATTTCAAGCACAGCCTTTAAAAGTTGGATCTTCCCATGGATATAGCAATGAACCAACCTTAAATTTATTGAGAACAAGGCTTAATTTGACAATGTTATCATTTGCGAATCATTACTTTAAATGGTGTTCTTGGAATTATTTCTTTTGAGCATTTGTTGGGATGAGAATGGTCAATTAAAGGATCTGTTTATGTGATTTGATATGTCATGCATGTTGTCATTGGTTAATTTTTAGTAATTATTCTGTTTCTTGTATTTGTCCAATTTAAATTGCACTTTCTCCTCTTTCTTTTCTTGTTCTTGCTCATGAAATCTTTCTACGATTTATTAGTTTCTTTTGAATCTTCACACCGATCGAACAGTGAATTGATTATAAATTTGTTGAAAATAAAAGGGTTTTTTTTTTTTTTTTTGGTGGCTTGTTCATAGATCCTTTCGAATCTTTATTAGAATGAAGAATAGGGAGTTAAGGAAAGTGTTTCTAAGAATTATTTTGTCCATCAGAAAGGATTTATGTTTATATGTGTTTGAATATTTGGGGATCATGAAGACCTTACTATGGTGGCTTGTTAGTTGAAAATTGTTGAGTCATGTTGAGCACTAACACTTCAATACGTGTCCAATATGCAGTCGGTGTGTTCAGTTTTTTATATATTGTTTCATAAAATTTTAATATATCAAATAGCAACTCATTCAATTTGAAGTTCTACGCTAAAAAAAGTAGTGATGATATTATTAAATTTGTTGTAAAACTATAATATAATTATAGATGATTATGTAGTATTATCATCATGCAAAGCGAAGAGTTATCCAATTCAGAGAGTTTACGCATTTCAATTGTACCTTAGATTTTGAAACCTATAATACGGATCTTGATTCTCAATAAAAATACATACTTGATTCTGACTCTGTATTTTGCTTCTTATATCTTTATGTTGTTCCTTCAATTTTATAGCACGTTATCAGTATGAAGAAGCTCAGCAAAAATAGAGGGAAAATTCAAGATCATCATTGCAAAAATTCATAGGATCTAAGCAGCTACTCGTTGATATCTCATCCTTTTGTTGTCGAATCATCATGAAATTTAAACATAACGTTCACAACTTATTTATCTTCAAATATTAACATTATAATCAATATCTAATTGTTAATTTGTGAGAAATATCTATGTGAACAGTAGCGAATTTTTAAAATACTACAAAAATTTTCAAATTATATCTTTAAAAAATATGAGATTTGTCAACTATTCTAAAGCTTTCAAATTCAAGTAAGTCTTTTCTTTAAAAGTCTTTCCATCTCTATTATACATTATATTTGCAAAGTTTTATATTAAATATTTTAATTTAATACTGCAACAAAAATGCCTTTTTGTAACATGCAAAGTGCAATATTCATTAATTAAATGCTACTAAAAGGGTCTATTGCAAGATTCTAATAAGTAAATGTTGCCATTGGTGCTAATAATCGAGATTTGACAACATTTTTTAAGTAGATGTTGCTAATATTGCCTTTTTGCAACATTTATTTAGTGTTACAAAAAGTTTTATTTTTCGCAACATTTATAAAATATTGCAAAAAAGTTTTATCTTTAGCTTTTTGCAACCTTTGTCAACATCGTTCGATAAACGTTGCAAAAAGCTTTCATAATGTTTATCAAACATTGCAAAAGGCTTTCTCTCTCTCAACATTTGTAAAATATTGCAAAAAGCTTTCTTAAACGTTGCAAAAGGCTTTCTCTTTCTCAACATTTGTAAAACATTGCAAAAAGCTTTCTCTTTCGCAACGTTTGCAAAGTGTTGCAAAAATCTTTCTCTTTCGCAACGTTACGTTGCCAAAAACTCTCTCTTTTGCAACGTTTCCATAAACCTTCACTCGGATAGCAATCCAAGTCACTCCTTATTCCAATCTCCTCCATTAAATTCTCGTTAAATCAACGTCTCTCACTAATCCTCCAAATTCCCAATTCAAAGCACGCCAAAATTTCTACCTCCCACCCCTTCATTCCCCAATATAAACCCTTCATCCCTCCTATTATCCCCAAAATTCCACGTTCACATGGAGAGTAATCAATAAATACTCTTTTTGTATTTATACCTCCATTTCTGTCTTCTAATGGCTCATATGAAATAGTCTGCTTGCAAATCAACAAGGAGACAAAGCTCCTTGTAAGCAGCTCGCTACGATGTCCACCCCAATGATTGGCGATGTTAAAAAGCCCCATCGCTTTCCCCCGGTACAGTGGTACTCTATGAGATCCGAAAGTTCTAGAAATCTACTGAGCTCTTGATCTACAAGCTATCTTTCAGAGGCTGGTCTGTTAAATTGCCTAGGACTTTAAAACTAATCTTCCATTCCACAGCTCTGCCATGGCCTTAGTACAAGAGGTTGCAGAGGCTTACATGGTTAGGCTTTTTGAGGATACCAATCTTTGTGCTATTCATGCTAAGATGGATACTATTATGCCTAAGGATATCCAACTTGCGAGGAAGATTAGGGGTGAACGTGCTTAAATGGGTTTGATCTAGATATGTCTTTTTGGAGGATTTAGTATTGATAATGGTTGTGTAAACTTTGTTTCAGTTGGTGGGTGAATATCTGCAAAAACTCCTAGTTTGCTACTGTAATGAAATTGATGATTAATGAATCTACATTTTATTTTGTTCTAATAATTGTCTCTTGATTTTGTGGTTTGATCATAATTCTAGGATTTGATTCATGAAATGAGGTTCAAACCTGCATATGCATCGTCTTTTTAGCCTGATTTTTATATGAACTTTTGTTTTGTGAATAAATTTATGGAAGTTCGAATCTCAGGGAATTTCAAGGATTATGTTACTTGTAGATTTCTTCAAGGATTATTATATGTTCGAAAAATGTTGCGAAATCAAAAATTGCAACATTCAAAATATGTTGCGAAATGGTTTTTTGCAACGTTGAAAAAACTTTGCAAAAGGGTTTTTTTACAATTCTTAAAAATTGCAATGCTAAAAAAACGTTGCGAAATGATTTTTTGCAACGTTCAAAAAATGTTGCGTAACGATTTTTTACAATTTTTTTGAACGTTGTAAAAGGGTTATTTACAATGTTCAAAAAATGTTGCGAAATGATTTTTTGTAATGTTTAAAAAATATTGTCGTATCCTTCTACTCTACGGCAACATCTAGATTTGCGACATGTGGCCGAACATTGCAAAAGATCTTTATCAATGTTTTTGAACGTTACAAAAGGCTGTTTTTGTTATAGTGTAACTAGTGTTCCTGAGAAGCATAACTAAAAATTGTATTCGCACTAAATGAATATATTGTTGATGTTCTAGAAAAATCACGATCCACCTTTTATAAATGTTCTAGGAAGAATATTATCTACTCCTGAAGTGCATGACATTACAATTTTAATATTCCAGAAAAATATTGATACATTGCTTTAGAAGAAGCAAACACAATACATATTAGTATTCTTAAATAATACTGTATTACGTTATTGAAGAAGCATAAATGTATACATATTAATATTTTTTAAGAATACTATGATTAATTTAAATATATCAATATTTTTGAAGAATATTGTTCTATCATTTATGAGTACTCATAATCAAGTATATATCAATATTTTAAAAGAATATTTTTTGATACTATAGAAAAGTTAACACTACGTTATGTACGAAATTAAAATTTTGCTATTGACATTAATTTATTTTCTACTAAATTAAAAAGAAACATGCTAAATTTCTAATATGCATGGTACAATTAAAAAAACAACAACTTCATATTGAACCAAAAGTTCAATTATTAAATGTATTATTGTTTGACATGACCAGTTGACGTCATCAAATCAATAATGATACGAGATTGATAATTCAATGGATATTCAATAAAGAAACAGAAGATTCATCAATCTATATATTCCTATATATTGTTTGTTCTTTTTTGTTGAGAATTGATCATTAATCAACATTAGCTAAAATATAGAGTAAATTTTCTCTAGTCCTAAAAATTAATTAGGGTGATAAAAGGGGCATCTTCACCTCCATGTTGACCATCTAGATATTATTTATATCTAGTAGATTTGATACATTTATTAGATGATTGCATGCTATTCATAACCTAACGTTTGCGAAATTAAAAATTGAGCATAATTTCAGATTATATAATTAAGATAGTGTGTCTTGTTAATGTTAGTATGCCCAAATCTCAAATGTTAAGTAAATGTTAGTCAAGATGGCAATAAATGATTTAATACTATTATTTTTTAAATATCTCCAAATTAAATTCTTGAACATTACTATTGAGAACAAAATATTTTTCATTTCTGTTTAGGGAATGCTATTATATATCAGTCATATCAAACTATCCTTGTTATAATTGGCTTATGGTTAGAGACTAATATTTTTCATCTAATAATTTTTAAAAGTGCATTAATATATCTATAATTGCTCCAACCCAGTACACTGAAACAAATATTACAAGTGCTAAGAATTTGAACCCTTCTAAAATATTTTAAGCCCTAAAGGGTGATAATTTATAGTACGATTTGTTGATTATCAATTTGATTAAACTTATTTTTCAGCATCAGAGGAAAGAGCTAAGAAGCTAGAAATACACAAAGGGGTCATTATATTATTTAGATCATCGCAAAAGAGAATCCGAACTAGAAGTTTAAAAAATTATTCTTTTGAATACACCTATCAATTAAAGAGATTAATAATGTCTCACATGCTAACTTTAAATGCTCCAACACAAATTGATGTCGACGGGTAATATTTTATAGTGCAATTTGCTGACTGTTAATTTGATTGAATTATTTTCTCAATATTAGGTGAAGGGATTAAGAAACTGAAAATAAGGCACAAAATGATCATTATATTATACATTACCTCGCAAAATAAAATTCAAACCAAATGTTTGAAAATTAATTCATTTAAATACACTCACTGATAAAGAGATTATCAATATCTCACATGCCAACTTTAAATTCTCCAACACAAATTGATGTCAAAGGAGGACAGTTCGTTAACATTATATATGATAAATCTATGATATGCCTAAAGCATGAATACATTCGATTTTAAGATAAAAATCTCCAAAAGAAAATGGATAAGTTATCAAAGATGGTTATATTTAGGATGCATATACTTTTGAAAACTATATAAAGTTTCTAGTCATAAAAAAATGTATAATCTCAGTAATGGTTCAGGTACCTAAAATATTGAAAATTGAAATATCTCAATAAGTTATGTTTTTATGAGAAAGTAATTGGAATTAAAAAAATTGTCGACAACATTTCCACATATGATTTATCACATCATATTATAAATGGTGGGGAATCAAAATAAATTAGTTAAATCAAATTGATTGAAGAAATGATTGATCCAATAAAGTGATAAAATCTTAATAAAATTGAATTTACTATAGAAACTTGAAGTTTTTGGACCTGAAATCCGAAAATTGAAAGGTATATAGTTTTACAAAAAGTAAATAAGAAAAATAAAATCATAACACGTAATAGACTACTTTTAACTTAATAAATTTTGCAACGATAGTCTTGGATGCAATAACAAGTCCATATCTTGTAATCATAATGTGATACATGAAATTTGAAATGCAATTATAGTCAATTCATCTTGCATAACTATTACTATTATCCTTGAAGAATTTGAAATGTATAAAGCATATAATTCAAGTGATATCATCATGCGTGGCGTAAATACGCATTGTACTTTTTTTCTTTGACCAAGGTTTTTAATAAAATAACTTTTGTCTCATACTCAAAAAAAACAATATACCATTTTTCCTTCATTGAGATTTTTCCCACAAGATTTTTCCTAATAAGGTTTTAATAAATTATATTCTCTGTGTGATAAATATTCATAATCTACAAGGCATTTACCCTCAAAATAATACTCTTATTATTTAAAAAATTCAGAACGGGAAGAAAGACTCAAATGAAAAGTAGCAATTTATTTTTAAGAAAGACTCAAATGAAAAGTAGCAATTTATTTTTAACTAGAGATTGATTTTTAGGGTGATTGATAGGATGATTTTCTTTTTCTTCCATAGCCAATTGATTCTTTCATTTTTCCTTCTTTATAGTGCATATTATAAATATGTTGTACTAGGACTGTATTATTATAAAGAAATACAAAGCAATCATATTTGATTTTAATTTCATGGCATCGAGCCCAGGTTCCTCTAACCTAGCAAATCAATGTAACCAGGCTGCAGATGCTTTTGCCGTAGCAGGTTGGGGTCACCGACGATATCAAACGTATGAATCAGTTGGCCTACCATGTCATATTCGAGCACTTGTGCAAATTGATAGACATGAGCTGCCTAACTTCAGAATATGAATTGTAATTTTATTTTAATTTTTAGTTTTAGTTGTTTTTGCTTTTTGTCTTTAATTGCATTAAATCTTATTATAAGGGAAGTAGTACTTCCTCTTTTATTGCTTAATACTTTTTCTTTAACATTTTCAATTAATTTAAAGGAAGTAGTCTTCTTAATTTACTGCTTTCATTTTTTCACATGTAATCACGGTATTCCTCCGCCTCAAGTGAGGGCGAATTAATAAAATCTCAGAGGTACTGTTCTCCAAAAAAAATAAAAAAAAAATACCTATCAAATCAATGCAAAATTCATTGCCAACAACATGTAAACGAAAAATCTGAAACTTTTCGTGTTGTAATGGAGAAAACCCCTTCAATTGGCTCCAATGGACTCTAAAATTCCTTTTTCTAGCTTATAGTGGAGAAACTGAATGGAAGAAATTTACGAGAATGGGCCATTCAATGAAATGGTGATCGACGTAAGGGGAAGCTAGGTTACCTTAATGATGAAACAAAAAAGCTGACCAACACTACTCTCTGCAAAAGTGGAAGTATGAAAACTCAATGGTTATTACCTAGCCCAGGAACTCTAGGAAGCCGACCATAGAGAAGACCTACTTCTTCCTTCCAACTACAAAATATGTTTGGGATGTCGTGAAGGACAAGTACTCCAACGCTAAAAATTCTTCACAAATCCTTGAAATCAAAAGACTATGGCAGCCAAAGCAGGGATCAAGGGAAGTGACTAAATATTATAGTGATGGTGGCTCTTTCATAGGAACTCGACCTAAGCATTGAAGAAGAATGGGAGTGCCGAGGTGACAGTACTAAGTATAAGAAGAAACTCGAAAACGAGAAGGTATATGAATTTCTCGCCGGTCTGAACCGCAAATTGGACGCTGTTAGATAAAGGATTCTCGATCGGAAACCGCGACCATCTACTCGTGAAGTGTTTACAAAGGTGCTACGGGAAGAGTCTCTTCGGTAGATAACATTGAAGTAAAGCTTTGGTTTCTCTCCAGAATTGTCGACCTTGTTTGTAAAAGGATATGGGCCTCTTTCTTTTAAACCAGGTGGGTAGATAAGTATTGGACCATCGACTAGAGCTTCAAAAGGCAACAGATCTCCAATTTTGGGCCAGAAATAAATAGGCCAACTATTGAAAATGGAACAGAGATTTTGGGCTTATTTTCAAAAGGAATATTAAATAGGTCAACCCAAAAACAAACCGTTTCGTGAACATGTCAGAAATAGGCTTGAAATATTCACAGAAAATCTGCCAACTGGAAACCAAAACAAAACCTTAGGAGCTGAGTGAACCAAACTGAGACAAAAGTGAATCATTCTTCAGCCGATGCAGTCAACCTTAAACAACTAGAGCAACCCTATCAAATTTCTCTATTTGCCTTCTCCTCAAGGTCCTTCGAGTTCTTTAGTACATAAAGGTAACTTTTTGAGAACTTTAAATACCTCACAATATAAAACCTCCTAGATTATTGACTTCAATTATTCTGATTACATGACAAACACGTATCACCTATTCTCCTCGTACTCGATTTGTGCTGAAAATATTAAGGTAAAAATTGCATATGGCTCACTCTCATCGATTACAGGAAAAGGAAATATTTGAATCTCTGATTCTATAACACTAGAATCTGGATTCCATGTTCCAAATTTATCAAGTAACTAATTATCTATAGTTAGTTAAAAAAATTCAATTGCTCCGCTAATTTCTTTTCATTATATTGTGTCTTTTAGAATCTCTCATCAAGAAAGACAATTAACAGTACTAAAAAGTGTGAGGGACTATACTACTTCAAGGAGGCAGATGTGAGTAAACTAGGTTAACTTAGTAGTTGTAATTCTATATCTGTTTCTAGGGATAATGAAATTTTGTTATGGCACTAAGACTAGGTCATCCCAGCTTTTTATACTTGAAACATGTACTCCCCCCATTTTTCTTGAATAAAACATCATTTGTGTTTCATTGCGAGTTGTAGAATATTAGCATACATCTTTTCCAAATTCTACATACAAACCATCTAAGTAGAATTCATGATTCACAGTGAATTATGGGATCTTTCTTGCAATCCTAACCATATCTCCACACAATGGTTTGTCACATTTATCAACAACCACACTTAAGTATGTTATGTCTGTTTACTAAAGGAAAAAATTGATGTTCACTCAATGTTTATAAATTTCACTCTATGATTTAAACCCAATTTCAAATACAGTTTCAAATTCTTCGTACTTACAATGGCTCAAAATACTTTAATAATACTTTGTAAGACTACCGAAAAAAACATGGGATCATTTACAAAAGTTCATGTATCAACACTTTCCAACAAAATGGGATTGTTGAATAAAAAACAAACACCTACTCCAAGTTGCTTGTGCCTTAATGTTTACTTCAAATATGCTGAAGATATCATTCTAACATCTATATATCTCATTAACCGAATGCCTAGTCGGACTCTCTCCTTTGACACACCAATACAAAAACTCCAAACCTACTTCCCGTCTTAGTTCAGATCTACTTCTAAAGATGTTTGGAAGTACACTTTAGTATATATTCAATCCCATCAAAGGAACAAACTTGATCCACGTACTATTAAATGTGTGTTTATTGGGAGTACTTTTAAAATTGACCTAGTCAAACCATCAAAATTCCACATTGACTTTTTAACAATTGAATATTATCACAATGGTCTCTTGAAAGTGAAAAGACAAATACACTCTTAAGTATATTATACAATTATAATAAAAAAAATTAAAAAAACTCTATCATCTTTCATCTGGTACAACCTTAAAATCTAAATAATTTATCGAACGCTGAAGTTCGAAAATGTTTTTTATATCAATCACTTCGAATCAGTAAATATATTTACATATGTTTAATTTCGTTTTCGTTAAATTAATATACGTTTTAATCTTTTAATTTGTTTCGACATAAATTAGTATTAGTAGATAAATTTTTTTAACAAATCTATAATTTTTTTAAACATTAACAATTTGTATAAACATTGACAAGAAAAAAATGCATCTGCATCTTTAGGATCTTTTCACAGCCGGACGGTTGAAATAACTGCCCGCTGTTAAGCAAGAGGCTATACAGCCGGATAGTCGATTGTTTGCTGACTGTTCGTCATATTTTTATTTTTTTTAGATAATTTTTATTGCCGCTTATTTTTTTTCTTATAATTAAAATTTCTGTTCCGTGGTGAGAATGGTCGATAGGTATGAAAATGGATGAGTAATATTCATGGTGGTATTACAATTTTCGTAACAATGATCACATCATATGCGGGAATGTACATTGATTTACAAAATAGGCTCAATGTCGATCCCTCTCAATACGATATGGAACTGAAATTTCTATTTAACGGGCATTCATCCATTCTAATTCCACCTATGAAGGTTACTTCCAATACTGAAATGAATTATCTATTAGAATTAAATATAATGCACACGACTCCGACTATTATTTGCATGACTTTAGTGAAAAAGGATGTCGCCAAAGGTAAACACAAAGGTTGGGATAAAGCGAATAACAATGTTAATGATTTTTGGGACACTGTGGAGATAGTTCGTGAGGATGATATACCAATTTCTGAGACAGTTGCTCCTCATCATGATCTCACTATTACGCATAGAATTCCCTCCGTAAGTCATGACAATTAGACCGATCTGTATTATTTGTTTAATATTTAATATTAATTGTTTAATTAATATTTAATTTACTTGTTTATTTAAACATTTAATTAATTATTTTAGTTGGTTAAGTATATTATTTATTTAATTTTTTAATTACGTTGTTTAATTATTTATTTTAATTACTTATTTTAAAAATATTACAATTATCCCATAATTACAATAAAGAAAAAATCAACGTATAATATTTACATAAATTTAATAATATTTACAATTATCTCATAATTACAAACAAAAGTTCAACATTTCATATTTACATAAATTTAATAATATTTATAATTATCTCATAATTAAAAAAAATCTACGTATAACATTTACATAGGGAACATACCACAGTCGCCCATGCAATTGAACAATAATTGTTAGTTCGGTATTGTATAGCTAAAAATTAATTTATTAATTTAAAAAAAAATTACAACCATTTACGATATGGACTATCTCGCCGCCATCATGTCTCGCACGATGCTTGCCTCTCCTGCACAGTTACCCCCCTTGTCTAGCCATTAGAGGAACTATCACAAAATGAAAACAATTAAAAAGAAAAAAAATTAAAATTAAAAATTATTTAGCTAAAACTGAAAAAAATTACGTTTTATTATAAAATGAAAATAATTAAAAAGAATTTAAATCAAACAACCAATTATATTTATAATTTAAATAAAAATAAACTTTAAATCAATTTTCAAATTATTAAAAAAAGAAAGGAAAAAAAAAAAACATTGGGCCGACAACAACCCATAGTAGTTGGTTCTCACCAACTCCTCTCTATTTCCGGATACCTTAACCTCAAATCGGCCCCAAAATTCAATTAACATCCCTAAATCTACCTAATTAATGAATTATAAGCCACTTATACACATTATACATAAGAATTTAATGTCAAATTCACAAAACAAATAAAATGAAAAATATATAGCTTAAACACAAAAAAACTAACATTGTGTTGAAGATAATAAACGAGTTTTGTGGTGATCAATGTCGGGTAGACTGTGAGTCCTCAACTCTCGACCGGATCCCGATGGTAAACTTGAAAGAAAAAAAAATCTTGCTTTTTTCTCTCATTTCTTTGATGGTGGAAGACGGGGATATTTTGAGAAATATCATATAAAAACCTATATTAACTATTGTCTTTTCTTTTTTTTTTTAATTGGTCAAAGGCCATTATGGAAATTTGGTTGGGTCAAATGGGCATTTTCTTGTATTTCCTCTGTTTATTGGGGATTCATCCACTCAAAAAGGCTATAAATGTTTTGACATATTCACAAAAAGGACATTTATTAGCTTAGATGTCACCTTCTCGGAAAAAACACCTCATTTCCAAAATCCTACCTTTCAGTGAGAGAAATTGAGTGAAGATCGATCTTTGAATCGAGAGTTCTTAAACTTGGATATTTTCCATTCTAAACCAACATATACAAAACCATCTCATCCGACTTTCTAGTGTGCCATATACAGAAAAAAACTTGAATCATTGGGAAATGTTGGAGAACAAAATGACAATAAGATATTAATTTACTCGAGGAATCCTAAATCAAAATATAAGGAAAATCACACATCCAAGACAATAAGAGAGTCGAAAATGGTAATACGACCTTATCTTTATGATAACCTAGACTTCATATAATGATCTGCTCGTTCTCAGAAAACAAACTCGATCGTGTACTCTCCATCCTATTTCAAAATTCATATTGTATCTACAGGATTTCGTACTTTTACCGCTAGCTTTGATAAAATAGAATTTCCAAAAAATATATCGGATTTCTTGGAATCGTCCAAAGAAAGAGTTGCAATAATGGATGAAATTAGAGCCTTAAAGAAAAATGAAATCGAGAAAGTGGTTAACCTATCAAAAGGAAAAAGACGTATAGGCTACAAATAGGGTCTTTAATGGAAAGTACAGGGTTGATGGGACAATAGAATGCTACAAAGCTTATCTGGTTGTGAAGTGATATACACAGATTTATGGCATCGACTACACAAAAACATTTGTACTAGTATCTTTTGTCCTTAGTAGTTAATCTAGACTGGCATCTCCAACAGCTGAACATTAAAAATACATTCTTGAATGGAGAGTTAGAAGGAGAAGTCTTCATGTAAGGAATGAGAAAAATGAATGTGTAAACTCCAAAAGTCTCTCAGTGGCCTCAAATAGTCTCCAAAAGCGTGGTTCAACACATTTTCAAAGGTATTGAAAAGTCAAGAATACCAACAAAGACAGTCAGGTCATACCATATTCTTTCAACAATCCAAAAATGGGGTTAAGACAATTTTACTGGGGACAATATGGCTGAGATGGAAAAACTAAGCCCTCGTTTGACATCCATTAAATTAAATTTCATTTTTCTCATATTTTTAACCACACAATCTTTAATAAAATATATTACAAGTAAATTGAAAATCTTTCCTTTTTTTTGTACCATCCATTTTCCCAAAAAAAAAAATGTTATTCCATCCATTATAATTTGAAATAATGAGGACCAGGCTAAATAAATGCTTAGTAACCAAATTTGAAGTACAAGACTTGGGACAAATTCGGTACTTACTGATGGAAGTTGCAAGATGAAAGAATGGTGTTAATGTTTTCCCAAGGAAATAAATTCTTCGGTTTGGAAGCAAACCCTTGACCTTTTTCTCCCGGCTCGTACCAAGTTTTATGAAAATCAAGCCATTGCGAAGATAATTCACTTTTAGGAAAAACTTATTAGCAACCACGAGTAAAGTCATCCCCATGAATGCAATTTTTTTTTTTTTATAACTTAGGTGTCCAATCTTCGTCTGACTAATCCTGAAGAGTGGCGGCCTTTCCTCCTGGTTCTTCACCCAGGTAAATTCGGATGCGGACATAGCTTATACACACTTAAGCCAGACATTTGGAATACGGTTCTTCTTCCTGTAAACCTCCCTTTACAACGTACGGACAGGACTTCCGGAGGGGCGACATGAATGCAAACTTGTGAAGCAGAGAGATGGTAATCAAGCAAAATGACAGCTCGTGGTCATGCAAACTACCAAACAGTAACTAGGAAAAATCTTAAAATTAAGGAAAGTATAATAATAATAATAATAATAATAATAATAATAATAATAATAAAAAAGCGAAAATGTGCCCTACAAGCTAATAACCAGAATCCACATGAATGAAGAAAATGAAGTCAGGATTTACGATAAGAAGAAAAATAATTGTTAATAGATAAATGAATGATGATAGAAATTAGTTGAATTTCATTGATTACCAATACCAAAAAAATTACAGGACAGTAAAAATCCTGATTCTTCTAGTCAGTCGAGTCAACATACTTCAAACCAAAATATCTGAAAAGAGATGCATATAAACAGCCAACCTTCCTGAGCAGTTGTTGCAGTATAGGTCTCCAATTTTATGGCTGTAAAGTTCAAAGATGGGGAAAACGATCATCCTTTATGGATCCGACGTGATTCTGAGAATATATATAGATAGGATATAACTTATTTTCCATATGATTTCATCTTGATCAAACTGGGATCATCTTTACAGCAGCAGCAACTGGCATGCCAAGAAATCCGAGCAGAAAGCTTACAGCCCATTGCTGCCAAGTGAGAGGGTGCGTGTTGGCAAAAGTACCAAGGAATTCGACGATGATGATTTGGAATAGAGTTGTGCAACTCAGAACAACCACAAAAATATAGTTCTCCAATATCCCTTTGAAAACATTAATCTTCTCCATATCCCTCGAGTTTATTTCGTTGAAAACCTGCAAGTAAAACTAAGATCAATTCAATTTACTGAAAGTAACATCTATTTAGCAACTCAGAGGTAATATTGTTACTACTAGTGCGATTAACTAGTGAACCCAATTAATTTCATGGAAATAGTCATTTTCACTATAAATCTATAACTGACAAATATTTGGGGGATAACCATTGAGTAAAGGTAATTATTATTCCTGTTCCTTGAGAATTTACCTGGCAGAAAACGAATGCGTTGAAAATTAGTGTGTTAAGAATCAAATCAGAATCAGGTCCATCAAGGTTGAAGACTGTTTTTCCTGATGTCTGAAGATACCATATGACAACAAATTGATAAAACGACTGTGCCAAGATGTTCCGCCACATCACATTGCTGATGAAGTTTCCTTTCCTTCCAACAGGTGATCTCTTCATTAAGTCATCATTAGGAGGTTCAGTTGCCAGGGCAAGTGCACCAAGAGTATCCATGATCATGTTGACCCATAAAAGCTGAACTGCCGTAAGTGGGGCATTGCCTGAAAAGACGTCACCACAACTTATCAGAAACTTTAATGAAAACATATATTACACTAGTCATATTGTACAAAAGAAACCTAACATGGAGATCAGCGTGTTTACCCGTCAAGCAGGCTGAAGAGAAATTGACAACAAGAGCAACCACATTCACCGTGAGTTGAAACTGAACAAATTTCTGAATATTCACGTAAACTGAGCGCCCCCATTTTGCCACAGTAACAATGGTAGAGAAATTATCATCAAGAATTATAACATCAGCACTCTCTTTGGCCACCTGGAAATTTATGGACCAATAAGTAAGCCCCAATACGTTCAGAGAAAGAGAGTTCAGCCACATATGTAATATACTGGGGAATGATCATGAAATAAAGCCAAGACAAGCTCCATGAAGTGACATAAGGTACAATCGATCCAGGTATTTTTTCAAGGAACAGAGGTGTGCGCACTCCAAATGATTGTGGTCAATGATGATCAAGTCAAGAACTAGAAAGGAAATAAAAATAAAATTATATCTCTTCGGACATACTCATGTCTACAGCCTGGGGTGAAGACATCTCAGAACTCACATTTGACCATGAAAAGAATCTTATATTATCTCTCAAACCAGTATCCCAATAAAACTAAATATCTTCCCACAATGTGAAAACTGGTCAAAGCTAGGATGCACAAATACCTTTTTTGAGGACCCAGAACGAATCCTAAGTTAAATCAGCCACAAAATGAAGTCTAAATACAAGACATTGACATACGATTTCTGACTGGAAAGTATGGCAATTCATTAAACAAATACAATCATTATGGTCAAGTTGCAATGTTAGTGGAGTCAAAAGAGGCTCTAAAAATGTATTTTTAGTTTCCTCTTTGCCTTCCTCTTTGCCACGTCCAAGCTCAAGATGGTTGCATGTTTTTATAATGCCTGAGGTGATTCATAAAGTTGTCCACTAACATATTAACCAGTTTTTACGCTTTTAACAGCATTGTTCCGACCAAAATAATGGAATTCATCTTGAAAAAACAAAACAGTTAAGAAAAGGAACATTGAACACCATATGAACTGGTTCTCCAGTAATTTTCTGCTCCACTGGATAATTCAATTGAACAGCCCAGTAAAGCAGTCAGAAAAATATTCATAAAAAATATATAAGAGAGCTCATTGCAACTAGAAAGCCACAGATGAAAGTAATGGACGAATAAAATATCATTCAAACATCACCTCAGTTCCAGAAATGCCCATTGCAAGCCCAATATCTGCCTCATGAAGTGCAGGAGCATCATTTGTGCCATCACCAGTCACTGCAACAACCTCTTCAAATGTAGATCGCAAATGTCTCACAAGGGTATGCTTGTCCATTGGTGAAGAACGTGCCATTACCTTCCAAAGAGGTATATCAGTATCAGATACAGGTCAACAATATTTGGATAAAAAATTATGTCTATTTGTGAGCCAATGGCCAATTAGAACGAAGAAAATCGTTTATTATATGCACAAATGTCATATCTTCCCATGCAAAGAAATGTGCACCTAGAGTTAAAATGAGTGGAGAACATCGCACTAATAGTTATTCTTGGATTTTTGGGCAAAATTTAGGGGAAATGATGAATGGTTAAGCTAAAAACAAAGTTAACAGATTAGAGCTCCACACTGAAATCATTGCTAAATTTCCTGACAAAAAAACAGTACAAGATTTCAGTAACATGCAGTAGGAACACTCAGAGTGGAATCATTTCCAAAAAAGAGTACCTGTAGTTTCGGTATAAGTTCATGCAACTCTTCTTCACTTTTCACCCGAAATTCTGGGCCTTCTATTGCAATACCATCGTCAGTCAATATTCCACATTCTCTAGCTATTGCCTTAGCTGTGTTTATGTTATCTCCAGTCACCATCCGCACGGTTATACCAGCTGACCTACAAATTGCAACAGACTCCTTAACCCCAGGACGAACTGGATCCTTAATGCCCACGATTCCTATCAAAGTATAATCCTCAAAGGGAATCAAACTTTCAGCAGAAAAATCACTTCCAATATCCTTGTATGCAAGGCACAGAGTTCTGAGAGCTTCATTTGCAAATTGTTCAATTGTATCTTTCAGGATATTAATGGATGTTTCATCTAGAGGAGCGACCTCACCATTTGAGTTCAGAACTTTGTTACAAGCAGACAAAATAATTTCAGATGCACCTTTGCAATGAGCCTGAAAACCTCCACCAGGGAGCTCCAGAACTACACCCATGCGCTTCTTCACAGAATTAAATGGCTCAACTTTGACAAGCTTTGATGCTTGTCGCTCTGCTTGGAAATCTCCTCCCAGGAGCAGGCCAAAATCCAAAAGTGCAGCCTCAGTGGGTGTACCAAGAATTTCAATTTTCTCATCTTCAGTGGTGACAATCTCTCCTCCAGTGTTGGTGAATATAGATTTCGTCAAAATTCTCACGACAGAATCAGAAACATCGGAGCAGAATACAGAACTCTTCATAGAGTTACTAACTTCTTTCACCTTCCCACATATGCATGCTTTTACAACAGTCATGTGATTAGTTGTTAGCGTCCCAGTCTTGTCACTACAAATAGTTGTAGAAGATCCCATTGTCTCACAGGCAGCCAAATGGCGAACAAGTGCCTTGTCGTTCATCATCTTCTTCATGGCAAATGCAAGACTCAGTGTAACAGCTAAAGGCAAACCCTCAGGAACAGCAACCACAACAATGGTAACTGCAATAGCAAAATATTCCAGCATTTCCAGGGCATCATCTCCGGACCACCTCCAGTGGGACTCTTCTATCATTTTGCGGCTGAACAACCCTTGCAACAGAACACCAAAGGTGACAACAGCAAAAAAGAGACCTATTTTTCCAATAATTGTTGCTACTCCATTCAGTTTGACCTGCAATGGGGTCTCATCATCACCCCCTTCGCTAAGTGTAGCCATCAATTTACCCCATTGGGTTCTCATCCCAACAGTAGTAACAAGCATTTTGCATGATCCATCCTGCACTTTGGTTCCAGATAGGAGAAAAGGATACTCTGCAGTTACATTAACTGGTTCACTCTCTCCAGTTAAACTTGATTCATTTATTAACAAAGAAAAACCCGAAACAAAGAGTCCATCAGTGGGTACCTGATCCCCAATAGCAAGATGAACAATGTCACCTGCAAGTAGATCAAATATCGAAATTTTTTGCCTGTACCAATTTCTAGTAACCTGAACTGTAATCTTTTTCTTCTCCTTGTCTAAATCCTTGAACTGTAAGGACTGCTTATAGTCACTCGTTGCAGTGACAAATACTACAAGAAGTATACTAGCAACGATACCAAGTCCATCATGAGCGCCCTTTGGCCATCCTTCTGTAGCGATGCCAACAATCAAAGACACCAGGGCACACACAGCAAGTATCATGAGGGTTGTATCTTGAAGAGCTTCCCACACAAAAAGCCAAAAACCCTTGGCTGGACTCTCAGCAAACTTATTGATTCCAAAAAACTCTCTTCTTTTGTTAAGTGAATCCTCGGAAACACTAATTCCATTGTTAAGTGAAGTTGAGAGCTTGTCTGCAATACCCTCAACCCCCCCATGAACTCTTAACTTACTAAAACTGTGGTCTTCAACAATAGATCCTAACTCATCTGCACATATTTCAAAACCCGCACTCTTCACTGCCTCTGGCACAGTGTAATTTATACCTGGAGACACGGCAAAAAATCAATATAAAGTGAAAAGTTCTGTATCTGTACAGAAGGCTTCATGTTTGAGTATATGGAAAAAAATCGTACCTTGAATAAAACTGAGAGCAGCTTGTGAAACTAATAGAGCAATTCTAAGCTTTTCCTACAATATTCCACAAATTTTAGATATTAAAACAAATTCTCGAAGAATTAGAAATTATCAGAAGAAAAAGCGTCTATTAGCAAACTCCACTTTCCATGACAATGTGGAATTAGTTCAAAACCAAAAAAATCAAAATTTGAGTTTAAAATTTTCAGAATTACTGCATCACAAAATTCCGTAACTTCAGAATTATTCCTTGTGTATATGTGGCAAGATCATGCTATGGCCTATCGTAGTTCAGTTTAAAATAGAACTTAAAACTGACCTATTTAATCCATGATTTCTTTTCCATGTAATTAATTTATTCACAAATCCATCATAAATAGGAGATTTTTTAGTAGGAAAAAAAAATTCATAACAGCTTCAGAAAAGTGTTCCCCACTTCTCTTTTGTATTTCAAGCCTTGAACACGTAGGTGGATACATGCAGAAACGTTCTGTTATCCATAAGCAGGGACGGATGTTTTGGGGGGAGGGGGCCTCCAGCCCCAACAACTTTTTTTTAAAGGTTTTTTTTTTTTTTTTTTTTTTTTTTTTTTTTTTTGGGGTAAAAAACAAGTTTTTTATGTGTAAAGCCAGTTTGAAATTTTATAGCCCGATCTTCCCTATCCATAAGTATTGCCACTTAAGCACCTCATTATACTTCCTAATGGTGGAGAATATCAGATTTCATAATCATCCATTTCCATTCCAGATTAATCTTTAAGCAAAGTCTAAAAGGTACAATCATTCGCAAATGAAGGCCTAAAACTGCGAACATCTAGCTATTAATTTCTGTAGAACATTGATCACTCTGCTCCTATGAAACTAAAATTTCCCCTTTCCTTGATTTAAAGGCAAATAGAAACAATACTTGATACTTGCATTATTTTATATTTAACAAAAACCTAGTCAAATTCATGATTGAATCTAAAGAAATCTTCAGGCAAATCACACAGTTTGACTAATCAGTAAACTGTTAAGTTGTTGTTAGCGTCAACAGCTTTAGAAAGAGATATTCTTGTGGCAGTTATTACAATAAATATAACCTGGTTAGATTTTTGGATCTGGCGAACTTCACAACGCTTGTCGAGGTTAGCAGTGAATCTGAACCTTCGTTTACGATTTTTGACCAGCCAACACGCCTTCCTCCACCTCTGTAACGCCTCCTCCGACGAATTCTTCGCCTTCACCTCCGAAAACTCCTTTATATAACTTCCCATCAAACTACTTTCCTTACACTACCAAATCACAAAAAACAATCTCAGCTTATTTTACTTCCAGATGGCAAAAATATATCCTTCTAATCCACCAAATCTGCTTCTTCAAAACTTCAGCGTATATTAATAACTTTTACTAGTTTCGTTCACCTAATCCACTGCATTTACTACTTTTGGAAAAGCAGTTGACGAAGACTGCGCTTGACTCTGGAGTCTATGAGATCAAATGCATCAGCAAAAAGAAATGGAAAAATTCAAGAGAGAAATTCACTGAGATTGCAAGAGAAGATTGGTATTTTGAAGATGGCTATTGGAGAAATCAATGACTCTCTTGGAAAAGGATAAATATCCACCCTAATACCAGGCCCATGTAGCCCTGTTAACCAAGCATGGTTGGAAACTTGAAAGGATATATTCAAAATTGTACAATCCGATTGACGCTCTCCTCTCAAAGGGTGGGGCCCGTCTAATTTTTTATTTGCCTTTATTTCGAACTGAGGCCCCCTTGTGAAGGGCATGTCAAGCTCAATATACATGACGCATGACTGTGAAAGATGTTTGATTCTAATTTTTTATTTCAAAAGATTAAATTTTCGATCGTTACTTTCTTAAAGCAATCGTCATTTTTTACTTTTTCTTTTATAAGTAAAATTCATTTTTCTCTCTAATGACCAAAAAATCAAATATCATAATCACTATCAAACAAACCCTAACTATGAGCCTGTTTGGGCCCGATTTTTTCACCCAAAAAATTAATTTTTTGACCGTTATTTCACTATTTCAACCGTCATATTTGACTTCTTCTCTCACAGGTGGACCCCACTTTTCTCCTAACGGTCAAAAAATCAATTCTCAAAATCACTCCCAAACAGGCTCTATATATGGGCTTTTTCTTTTTCTTTTTCTTTTTCTTTTTTTTTTTTTTTGAATTTCCCAATAGTAAATATTTCCGTGGAGGTTCCCAACCTTTGCCAAATGTTCGAAATCATCCCTATTCATTTCAATTCTTGTTATTTTAGTCCTCAGCCTTTTCAAATTGTTGGCGAAAACCGTCCAAATAGTTGTGAAATTGACGTGTGCGAGCACATAATCTAATTTTTAAAGGACATTATCGATCCACCATTGACGAGTACCTTTCCACTTCATTGTAATTATAATATAATTTTAATAATTAGCAATGTCATCATCCTAGAAATGAAGTTTAACATAAACTAATAGGAAATTCCTATAAAGAAAAAGTTACTGAACATTGTACTTTACAAGTGCAAAACACGTCAATATAGACTTGTAATTATTAATTCCTTAATGGTGTGCAACCTAACAACTTGACTCCCGTTAAACAAATCAATTTATTTTAGAGGTATTTTCAAAAATGCCTAATTTTATGAGTGTAAATTGAAAAATATTCAATTTTTAAATTTAGCACTAAATTGTCTATTATGTCTTTTATGAAAAAAGAAACAATTTATTTATTTTTTCAATTTATTGCGGATTTTAAGAAATAGTTTCCATGAGAAGTTACATTAAAATAATGTTCTCGACATTTCAAATGTCATTCTCGATATTTGAATCACATTTATATTTTAAAAATACACATGTCAAATCACAATATTAAATATTCTTGACATTTCAAACATTATTCTCGACATTTTAAATCTCTAGAATGACATTTTATTTCGAACATGACAATTCTCTACACTTGAAATGTAATTCTCGACGTTTTTGTGTCAATGAGAAAAATAGCATTAATTGTGATTTGACATATGCACTTTTGAAATAAATATGGCAGGTTATGTGTCAAAAATTTATTGGCCAATAAAATTTTTGCAAAAATATCAATTTCTTGTCTTTGAATGGAATCATAAATTGTTCACAGAGGTATTTTGGTCCAAAATATTCCAAAATGGACATTTTTACAAGGATTTGTGAAAGTAGACATTTTTACAAATGGATATGTGAAAATTGACATTTCAAGCAATTTCCTCTTTATTTTATTTACTCATTTACTATTACATGTCCACACAATAAATTCAAAATCTATTTTGTTTTTTTTTTACTTTTTAATCACACATTTTTCAAAAAATAACTATTCAAAACATTATTTTTACACAATAATGACAATCGAATTGGGTCTAAATAATTATAGACAGTGGGGAATTCAGACAATTTTCATTGTAGAATCAAAAAATAAGGTGCCATTTTTTTTGTGTTGTGCTATTTGTACAAAGTTTGTTTACAAATCTGGTTGACAAAATAAGTGTTGGTAAAATTCAGGCCATTGATTTTCAATTATTTAAAAATCTATTTTTAAAATGATTGGTGTAGATATTACTTTATCAACTAATTTTGTAAACCAAATTTGTACACATAGTATAACTCTTTTCTTTTCTTTTCTTTTTCCTTTTTTTTTTTAAGCAACAGCACTAAAGTGGGTTGAGACTTGAGAGATTATAAGAGAGGTGACCCGGTTTTAATATTTGCAGTCTCCATTGACATTGACGAGTTGATTAGTGATGGTGTTAGATTTTGATGAAATAGACAAATTCTAATATGAGAAATTAATTAGTCATTTCAGATTGAATCATACTTTGTGTACACCAAGTTTAACAGTTTACCACATGGCAAACTATCATTTGATAATTTAAAATAAATAAAAAATAAAAATAAAAACAATTTTTCCTCCTACAAATCTTTTTAAAACAAAATCAATGTCAAGCATGATGCGAACTTTGAAGCGTACAAATGGCATTTCCCTGTCAAATTTGGGTCATTAAGGAAAAAGTCATGCACAATGCTCTGGAGATGAGGAATAATGAATGAAATTTTGAAGAAAAGTTAAACAAAAGAATAGAAATTCAGAAAAATTGTGAGGTCAATGAATTCCACGTGACACCATGTGACTCGTCCACTAATCAAAACAACCTTGAAAGTCCTTCAAATTTTAAGTTAAAAACCCACGACAAAAGAGAAGAATTATAGCATTTTGACTCATCATTGAAAATCCATGACAAAATAACACAAAATCAATGAACAGAACAAAAGATGCTATTTGAAATATGCTTTAAATAAAACAAATAAGAACAAATTTCATCTTGCACCCTTCTTTTTATGAACAAATTGTTCTCGTTTCTTGCATGTTATCTTCATTTAAATCTTTTAATATTCTTACATATTGGTTGTCTTTTTAGTTCCCTTTTCTAACATTCTTAGGCTATTTATGTACTTATCTTTATTGGTGGTTTAAAGGGTGTTGTCCTAGATTTTGCCATCACTCAAAAATGGAAGAGATTGTTTGTTTGGTATCTATAGAGAATTAAAGATTACATGATCACATACAGAAACCAAACCAACTGAAGATCATCGAATATTTTGATTCTAATCATGGATTATGAATGTGAAATTTTATTACTGGATTGCACAATTTTAGTTGGATTTGAAGGACTACTTAAGTTATTCTTTGACAATAGCGATTTTATATTTCAACAAGAGCTCAATGATGTTAATATTTATAGATATCAGCTTACTAGTTGTTAAGGAGAAAGAATTCAGAGTAGTCAAGTTTCTATAGAGCATATTAGAACAAATTTCATAATTGCAAAATCGCTTACTAAAGGACTACCACCCAAGATCTTTCATGAGCATATTGCTCACATGAGTTTCGCATGTTTTGATGATATAGACGTTAAGTGGAAGTTTTTATGTTGTTATTGTCTGATTCAAACACATTTTATGCTCATAGATATTAGGTTTATTCTGTATAAATAAATGATTCAATTATTTTCACTTTGATTAAAAAAAATTTGCTTGATCTCATTAAAGAATAAAGTAGGATAAGTTGAAAATAAACATATTTAGATCACATGTAATTTACCTTGCTATACATCCATATTTGATTTACGTCATTTGATTGTGTTGGTATATTTGATCGTTGATGGATTTAGCTATTTACTTGTAACAAAGATAGCTTTGATTCTATATTAACACAATTGATGGACGAGATTGTTCGAAGATGCTTTTGGTTATGATGGCAAAAGTTTTGAGCTCATACGGTTATGCACATATATAATGTAATGTATGTGGTCCAAGTGTGAAATTGTTGGGATTTAATTTGTCATGTAGGTCTACGTATATAATTAATTTGTGTATAAAAACTATCTTAAAGTTGATTACATTTAAAGTAATCTAATAAAGAATTAAAAGCATTGGGTTTTGGGGATCTAAACAAAGTGTGGACCTAAATATTGTAGAGATCGAATCCATTAGTATTGTATTATATGATGGACAAATACATATGAAAATTATATATAGGTTTATGATCCATAATTCATATGTGATTCTTATTTTTTGTGCTATCACACCAACACAAGAATACAAAAGAAAACATATCGAAGAGAAATATCCAAAATCGACAATCAAAATTAACAATCAACAATCAAGAACAATTAATCAAGAAAAATGATTGAAGTAATCAAATTGAATAATAAGGCAATCAAGATTAAAAGCAAAATGCCAATCAGGCTGGGATTGCAAGTTGATCTTTAAGATTAAAAATTCAAGATACAAAGTCATGGATCAGGATATGTTCATCATTAATTAATTCTGTTTTGATGAATTGACATGGAGATCTTGGTAATTCATTAAGTTTTATAAAATTTAAGTTTCAAAATATTCAACAATTTGACATCAAAACCATTGTGCTTATGATTTTAAGCCCAGGAGTTCAGCTTAGTGACCCTTTTTGTCCAAAAAAAAAAAATGATATTATTCATCCAATTCTTAAACAATTGATTGAGTCTACAAATACATATGTATCAATATTATAAAAGCATTTGTCTTAAATTAGCTTTAATTTTTGTAACAATTCTCAATATAACTATACATTTCATAGTGTTTCCCTAAGATGCATGTTGTGCATGTGTATTGCTCCAAATTTGCCAGAAGCTAATCACCATTAGCACGCTTCACTTGGAATTTATGCAATCGACATTAAAGTACCATTCTTTTATAGAAACGCCCTTTGTGAAAGCATTTGGCAGTAAACAAAGGTGATAAGATTTCAATAATAATAATAATAAAAAGAAACCAAAACTGTTAGAAAGTACACAAACAAGGAAAAAAAATCAACCTGAAAAACGTAAAAATAATTACCAAAACACAAAAACCTAATTATCTATTTTTACATTGAGTTTTGCTAGGGGTACATACTTTGGTGTACCGAAGGGTATATACCCTCTCATATGTGGGTGGGACCCATGTGAAAAAGCCACCCTCATGTGAAAGGGTGTACATCCTTCGGTACATCAAATTATGTACCGTTAGTTTTTGTTTCGCGCGGGTTAGTCGCTAACAATTAAAAGGGATCAGACGATTGTGTAAGGGACGAAACCTCTTGAGACAAAATCCCAAAAAGGGGTGTTCTTTTATTGGCGATGAACTTTACAATTGGAAGTGGAAAACAACGTACCTCCAAGGGGCGCAAGCACACAAGTTACTGAAAGAAAATTGTTTAAATCTAAAAAACTAAGGAAATGAAAATTACATGTTCTATGTTCGAGAGTTTTTGATTCGATCTTTTGCTTCTATGTCCTTTCTCTCTTTTATACTTCATAGACGATCTCTTTTTGATTAACTACTCTAAAAACTGCTTGATCGTCCTATAACTACACACTTTCTTCGTAGTGGCCATTTTGTCATGAAAACTGTCTTTTAACTGCTGCCATTACCTTTCATCGTTCAACCGCTTTCGATTGAATTCCTTGAGTCGTGGAACGTGATAGGGCTGCTTTAACAACTGCCTTGATAACTACATTTCTTGATAACCACGACGCGTTATGTCTGTTGATACCTTGGGCGACTTGAAGGTTTGGGCGAGAATAGAATAACAGCTCTGGGCGACCGTATGACACTCTATTCGTTCAGATTTTGGGCGACTTGCAAACTTGGGCGATGGCGTTACCGCATTCTTGGGCCCCCTTATTTGGGCCTTCACCTTGATTCGTTCGATTGGACTTCAATTGGGGATCCTCCAATTGGGCTTTACTCCTTTGGCTATTCGATTTGGGCTGAATTTTTATGTGTCAACAATTACCCCCCAATATGGTAGAATTAATAATAATTATTGAATTTTGCCATATTCACTTTGTGTTTCCAGCAACGTTCGAAATTCCCAAGAATTTCAATCATTATTTCATTCTATAACTTGAAAAGGTGCGTCGTTTTGCAAACCCTTATAAACCCCAAACACGCCATTTCACTGCTACCAAACCACGCCTCACATTTTTTGCGTCTCTTTCACGATTCACTGTTCATCTTTTGCTTCCTTGTTACGTAACCCTGAAAAGCTTCATTCCTTCTCTAATGGCTGCTTCACAATCTCAAGCTAGCGACTCCTTTAGTTTTGATGACTTTCAGAGACTTCTGAGTCGCCCATACATAATCCCAAGTTTTCTCGCACCCGCCGACGTTGGACGTAATGAGTTCTACTTGGGTCCTTTTTTCAACAATGCAGAGGCAGTTGAACAGGCGGTGGTGGGTCAGCTGTTTCCCTGCACTCAGGGTCCTCCATTCCTGAACTCTCTACCGCTGGGGCCACTTCGCGAAAGAGGTATTCGCGCTTGGCCTAAATCTGATGTAGCTTTTCGTAGGTGGCATGCTCGTCTTGTGGGTCATGGTCCTACTAAGGCACTTTTTGATAGCGCTAGGATTTCTGATTTGTTAGAAGTCTCTATTCGCCCCCTACTTTTGATCCGCGCTCTTTTCGATTGGTTTGAGTTTTTGGTCCCCTGAGTATAACACATTTATTTTTCCTTTTGGTCCCATGTCTATTACGTTAAGGGATGTTAGGGCCCTGATGAATCTACCACCTTTGGGCGATACCATTTTCCCAGGTATCTTAGTTTCTGGTGGCGCCCCAAAGTTTGGTAAAAACTATACCGACTCTTATTCAAGCCTGCAGACCCTCCACAATCATTCGAGTGCTGAGCCTACCCATACTGAGCGAGTGGCCTTCCTTTTAGTTTGGCTTTGTAAATATGTTTTGTGCGTGCCAAGTATAAAGCTTTCTTTGAGTTATTTACCCATAGCGCACGAATTGGCGTGTGGCAGGCCTTTGAATTTATGTTCTTTGTTTTTGGCTGCCCTTTATAGAGGCATGGTCTCTCTTCAAGCTCAATTGAGAAATGGTGCATCTTCCACTGGCAGTGGACCTCTTTGGTTTACTCAACTGTGGTTGAGATCCTATTTTCCATCGTTTGGCGCTCCATCCATTTCTCGTCCTTCTGCTAGCTGTTATGGGCTAGCCATGGAGTCCCTAACTCCTGTAAATATGTCCAGAAGGGACATTTTTTCATTCTTTTATTCTTTAGATTCAATCCCTTCCTTTTTTCCTTTTCCTCCTTTCTTGACTCCAAACTATGTACATCCCCCTTCCACCATAGATAGCGCGAGCACCTCCCTGCTCATTTGGATTCAGTTTTTAACCGGGAGGGAGCTATTTCATGATATTCTAATTGGGACTAATGCCAAGGCTGGGGTAGAGATTTATGCTCCCCAATATTTTGCTCGCCAGCTTGGTTTTGGCCAAACTTGGCCTGTTCCTCCTTGCTATTCAAAGAATTTAGTTGACCGTTTTCATACCATTACTAAAGCGGAGGCAGAGGCTATAGATGCTCGTAATCTCTTTTTAACCAGTCATTTTTCATTGGCCCCTTTCAATTCTAGCCACGCCATTCACCCTCTTTTTGAACAACTCTGGCCATCGGTGACGCGCAGATTATTTGCGACTGAGGCCAATCGTGCCTTCCATTCATTAGACCAACCGAGTATTTCTTCTCCTCCTCCTGTTTTGGTCACTCCTTTGTCTATCCGGAGCCCCTCTCCTTCTCGTCACACTAAACAATCTGCTCGTCCATCTTCTTCCCTCCCTGCCGAGCCTACTACGGCCAATAGTGCTCTAAGCCGCAAACGGCCAGCCTCAGCATCTCCCATTCTGGAGGATGATGTCGATGATGATGATGATGCCCCTCTTATTGTCAGGAGGAAGGTAATTAAGTTGGTTTACTTACAAGTATACTTTTCCACACTTGAAACTTTTCTGTGTGCTGATAATCTTTTGGATTTCTCAGAAAAGTTCAGCCTCTCTTTCAAAGGCTTTGACATCGACAACTCCTGTTCCATCATCTTCTACTGAGGCTACTTCATCCAAACCGGTCGATGAGAGAGCTACGCTTAAAGAGACATCTTCAGTCCCAGAATCCTCATCACAACCCATGGATGAGCCACCTTCTTCCCAGGGCGTCAACCCCACAAACATCGAAGCAGAAGGTAATTCAGTTTTTTGATGTCTTACCTTTGCTCGTGCTATTAGTTTCTGATTTGTTGCTCTTGAGCTTTGCAGATACTCCTATGAGTCCGCTCGCTGTGGCAACATCTTCTCGCTCGGACAAGGAGTAGTCCTCACGAATGGATGAGTCGTTGGTGGCAAGCTTGGCTTAGGGCGTGCCATCTTCTACGATTGTCGACGAGGTAGTTTTTCTTTTTGCTTCATTTCTATTTCCACCTTGTTCGTTGTAGTGAGGATTTTCAATATTGGCAGTCTTCTTTGCAGGATTGTGCGTTCTATCCAAGACTTGTTCGCTTCCTGGGGGCAAATTCAGACGTTTCGCCCTGCTCCATCCGATTGTCCTGCTGCTTCTTTAGAGGAAGACTTGAAGTTCCTGAAGGAATTGATATTTGAGTACGTAGCCTTCATGGATATGGATATTGGAAGGGCTAGTGCTGCCAGGCACAAGGATGAACTTGAGCACTTGAGTGCGAAGTTGGAGCAAGCATTGACGCTTCCCTCGCTCAATCTTTCTGCCGATTTCAAAGCGACGTTGAAGGTTATCCACTCCGAGGTCCTTTCTATGCTGGCCAAGAATACTGAACTAAAGGCCAAGCGTACTCAATATCTTCGAGCCGTAGCTGAGAAAGAGTCTTTGCGTATGGAGATTAACAAGGCTGATGACGAGTTGAAAGAAATCTCCTCCGAAGTCATGATTGAAGACTCTTTGATGGTTAACTTGGCTGTTCAGATGAGGGAACTTCAAGCTAAAATGGACGACTGCAGGGCGAGGATGGCTGCTAAAAAGCGCAACACCGCCCAGGGAATTGAGCGAACTAAGTCCTTGGTCGAGCAGTACAAGAAGTTGGAAGTTGATGATGATGACGTCGCGGCTGAATTGAACATCATTTCCTCTCGACAGAACGAGGATTGGGAAAAATTTAGGGAACGAATTCGTTCTTTATGGGGTAGATTGTAATTAAGACATACGATATCTTTTTTCTTTTGTAATTCGATTTTTCCCTTTGTAACTTTGTTCATCATTAATGAACATTAACTTCTTGTGCATTTATTTGACGTTTATTTTTTAGTCATCAATTCTTTAAGCACTTAACTGCTTTGCACTAAGAATCTTGTCCATTCCCTTTTGATATTCCCACTACTGTTCCCAAAACTTAGGGCTATTTAATTCCGTTTATTAGATAGAAATGTGGCTGTTCATATTCTGTCTCTTCATCTTCACCCCCCTATAAATGCTTCGCATTTTTCATCTTCTATCTTCATCTCTTCATTTTCTTCTTCGAAATCAAATTGCTGCCATTTCTTGGCATTCTGACGATCAACCTGATTCAAAAATGGATTGTTTAGTCCGTCCGCCTTATATTTACCTTGATGTCACCTTTGGTATGGGAGGTATAGGAAATATTTTCTGGCCAGCAGCGAAGTTCTTTCCTGCAAAATTCTTCCTATCGTCTCTTTGTTCTTCACAAGGAGTCAATGATGGGAGGCAATTTTTGGACTGCTTGTGGGCCGCTTTGCTTGCTGAGAGTGCTTCTCAACTTGCCTGCTGAGAGTGTTTCTCAACCTCTTTGCTCGCCATTGCAGCGATGCATTTAGGAAGGTGGTGAGGCCAGTACACCCTCTCACTCGGCAATCCCATCATTGCAGCGATGCATTTAGGAAGGCGGTGGGGCCAGTACACCTTCTTACTCGTCAATCCCACCATTGCAGCGATGCATTTAGGAAGGCGGTGTGAAGCTTACTCAGCGATCAACCGGGAGATCATCTTACTTTAGTTGTATTTTGTAGCACGTCCATCATTTGTATCTTTTGTATTCTTGTAATGAACGTTTGATAATAAAGAACTTTATTCGAACGTATTTCGCTCTGTCTTTATTATCTTTTGATCGTCCAGAATGTTTGATTATGTTTTTATCTGTTCACATTCCCATAAAGAAGGAACATATTTTTTCAAATATTTTCCGTTCATGAATCTTACGTGCTTGGTGCCATCTAAATCTTCCAAGTGGTACGCCCCATTGGGCAACACACTGTTTATTTTGTATGGTCCTTCCCAATTGGGCGACCACTTCCCGTACTTTGGATCATTGGTATCTAAAGGAAATATCATCTTCCAAACTAGTTCGCCCAAGCTGAACGACTTGGCTATGACTTTTTTATTATAAAACTTAGCCATTCTTTGCTTTTGAACTTGCAACCTATCTAAGATGTCCAACTTCAATTCGTCTAAACTCAACAAATTTTGAACTAGTGATTCGGCATACTCATCATCATTCAACTTATGTTGCAAGTACACTCGAATAGATTGCACGTTGATTTCCATAGGCAAAACGGCCTCCTGTCCATAAACAAGTTGGAAAGGAGTAACTTTAGTACTTGACCGAGGTGATGTTCTATAAGCCCATAAGGCCTTGTTCAAACATTCGTGCCAATTTCTGGCGTTTTCATCTATCATCTTTCTGATGATATTTTTTAGAATCTTATTAGAAGATTCCGCTTGTCCGTTGGATTGAGCGTAGTACGGTGTGGAGTTTACTAATTTAACCCCAAACTCGCTCAAAAATTTGTTCACTTGATCCCCATTCAAAGATGTTCCGTGATCTACCATTAAAGTTTGTGGAATTCCAAACCTATAAATAATGTGATCACGGATAAACTCTATAACATTTTTCTGGGTAATCTCTTTCAAAGGTACCGCCTCTACCCATTTAGTGAAATAGTCGGTTGCGACTATAACAAAAGTATGTTGCTTGGACGATGGATGGTAGATCTTCCCTATCAGATCTATTGCCCAACCTTTGAACGGCCAAGGTTTAATAATAGGTGCCATCTCTCGTGCTGGCGCCTTTGTATTGGACCATGTTTTTGGCACGCTAAACAACTTTTTGCATACTGAACGCATAGTTCTCCCATCTTTGGCAAAAAATATCCACTCCTAATAATTAACCATCTCATCCTATGGCCAGCTTGATGTGCTCCACATATCCCTTCGTGCACTTCAGCCATGATCGTCTTGGCTTCTTGCAAACTTACACACTTTAGTAATACACCATCAGAGCGTTTCTTAAACAACTCTTCATCTATTAGTGTGTAATTCAGCAAACATAGCTTTGTCTTCCTACTAATCCCTCCATTAGGTTCTTTAAGGAACCATTTAATCTCTGTTCTCTAATCCACTGCATCTCCATCTTGTATACAGTGAAGTTCAATTTTTCTCGCCCTTCTTTAAATCATGGGCAATATGATTTCATATTCACAAGTAGACTTCCAATTCAAAACCTTTGAGTACCCTGATGCCATTTGGGCTAACTCATTTGCCATGTCGTTATATATCCTATTAACGCATTGGAGTTCTACTTGATCGAATTCTTCTAATAATTCTTGGGCGATCTCATATTGACTTATAATGGAATCACTTTGGCATTTAAAATCACCGATCAATTGATGGATCACCAATTGAGAATCGCCCCTAACGATCACATTTCTTATTCCCATATCTATCATTAGTTCTAGGCCCACAATTAAGGCTTCATATTCGGCCTGATTGTTGGTGCACATTCTGTCTAAGGTGAATGCAAACTTGTAGCAAATCCCTAAAGGATTAATTAGCGCTACTCCTACTCCTGCACCTTTAGAGGTTTTTGATCCATCGAAATACAATACCCAAGGTTTTAATTCGAACGAATTGATTTCTAATTCGATTTCTTCAGGCATGTCAAGGCATGGATGATCGGCTAAAAAGTTAGCCAAAACCTGATTTTTGACTGCCTTTTGATGTATATATTGTATTTCGAATTTTGATAAATCTAGTGTCCAAAGGCCTACCCTTTGGTGTAAAATAGGGCGCGAAAACATATATTAACTAAATTTACCTTAGAAATTAAATAAACGGTTACGGGCCGTAAGTAAGCCCTTAGTTTTGTACATGTGAAATACAATGCAAGACATAATTTTTCAACAGCAGAGTAATTGCATTAACATTTCGTTAACCGTCTACTTAAATAGTAAATTGCCCTTTCTTCACCAACTTGGTCTTCTTGCGCGACCATTCCAGCTATTGATTCTTTTTCAATCGACACGTACACTTTCATCGACCGTCCTTGGATTGGTGACACCAACACTGGTGGACTTGATAGATATGTTTTCAGGCTTTCAAAAGCCTTTTGATGTTCTTCTTTCCAGACGAATTCGTCATGATTTTTCAGCTTTAATAGCGGTGAAAAGATTTTAGTTCGCCCTGCACAGTTAGAAATAAAGCGTCTTAGAAAATTTACTTGACCTAGAAACCTTTGCAACTCCTTTTTGTTGCTAGGTAGTTTGGCTTCTAAGATAGCCTTCGCTTTATTTTTATCAAATTCAATCCCTCTCTTATGTACTAAGAAACCAAGAAAGTTCCCTACATTAACACCAAATGCACACTTCAAGGGATTCAACTTTAGCTTATATTGCCTCATTCGTTCAAACGAACATCTTAACTGTTCGAAATGGTCATCTTCTTTAATGGACTTGACCGCTATGTCATCCACATACACCTCCACAAACTTGCCTATCATGTCATGAAAGATTAAATTCATAGCCCTTTGATAAGTTGTCCCTACATTTTTTAGGCCGAAAGGCATAACCACCCATTTAAAACATCCTAGAGACCCAGGGCATCTAAAGGCAGTTTTGTGTATGTCTTCTTCAGGTATATAGATTTGATTGTATCCTGAATACCCATCCATGAAAGAATACATGACATGTCCGGCAGTTGAATCTACTAAAGAATCCACCGTGGGCATTGGATACTCATCTTTGGGTGTAGCTATGTTTAAATTTCTAAAGTCTATACACACCCTTAGTTTACCATTCTTTTTTAGTACTGGCACAATATTCGACAACCATTCAACATATCTGGCTGTTCTTATAAAACCTGCTTTCAATAATCGCTCTATCTCTTTCTTAATTTCAGGGAGTACATTAAGAGCAAAATGCCTAGGAGGTTGCCTATGAGGTTTAAAATTAGGTTTAGTTGGTAATCTATGTTCCACTAAGTCTCTATCTAAACCAGGCATTTGTTCATATTCCCAAGCAAAACAATCTTTGTACTCTTTTAACAAAGCGATTAATTTGTTACTAACCTCTTGGTCGAGCATCTGGCTGATGAACGTTGGATGATCTTCTCCTTCATCGCCAATATTTACTTTGATCAGAGGGTCTTGTGCTTGAGCGTATCCAGGTTTGGCAATCCGCATCACTTCATCGTCCAGTTCTTTTGTAAGTGCTTCTTCTTCCAAACAATCCACCTTGTTGACTTCTCGGCCAATGTTTTGCTCTAACTCGAATACTGCCAACTTGTCCTTCAGTGCTTTTAGGGCAGTCTCTTCCTTCGCTTTGTCATTGCATTCCTTATTGAAAGCCATCAGTCTGGCTTTGAAGGCCTGAATGTCGACCATTTGCTTTTGTAACTTAAAGTCCATTCAAGACTCCTTAATTATTCTTTTGCCAATTACTGGCTCTTCCAGGGCCACTATATTTGGCCTCATCTATTTGAACATCTCAGTGAGTGCGTCCACTGAGAATGGTTCTTCGTTTTGCGCGACAACCTGAATTTCTTCCCCGTCTTGTACTACTCTGATAGGTCCATAGTTTCCTTCGTACATGAACTTCTCCACCGAGTTTGCTTCTGCAACAAAAGGCCTATGGTCGGCCTGTACCACCTCTGCTTTGCCTTTGTCATTCCAAAAGATCAGGCATTGATGGAGCGACGAGGGTATACAGCGACTTTCGTGTATCCAATCTCTTCCTAGGAGCACGTTGTAACTAGTAGGACCATCTATTACAAAGAAGACAGTGGTCCTAGTAGTCATACCTATAGTTATGTCTAATGGCATAACTCCCTTAGCTGAAGTTGCTCCTCCATTGAAGCTAGTGAGGATGACTTCTGTAGGAATCATATCACCCTCTGTCTTTGCGAATTTTCTCATCATCCTGGATGGAATGGTGTTTATAGCTGCTCCATTGTCGACAAGCACTTTTGCCACTGGGACGCCGTTAACTAGAGCTTTAACGTATAATGGCCTCAGGTGTTTTGTCAATTTCATGGCTGGCCGTTTAAAAATAACCTTTTCGGCAGCCTCTATTTCTACCTCTTGCTTGTTTTCTGTCGAATTATCCCCTTGTGATAAGTCGACATGCAATATGTCACGCTGATCCTCTGTCTCCTGAACTTCCTTCTTACTTTTTTCTAATGCTTCCTCATCAGTTATCCAACCTGTGGGAGGGGGCATTATTCTTGGAGGTGACCCATACTTTTCAGAGCGAGGCACTCTCTTCTTCCTTTTGGGTGTCCCGTACAGTACGTAGAAATCAAAAGGACGCCCAGATGGCTCCTCCAATAAGTCTACTTCGCGAACTCCCTCTTGATGTAGTTGCTTAAACAGAGTATTGCGCGATACTCCTCTCTTTTTCCTTTCTGCTTCTAGGTCGATTTCTTCTTCAATGTCTGTCATCCCATCGTCCTCTTCATCGTTGTAGGCCTCTCCAGAAGTCTGGCCTTCTTCACATACCAACACGCAGGCTTCTCCTCCGTCGTCCTCCCTCTCTTCTTCCTTTTTCTTATTCTTGGATTCATTGGCCAGTAGGTAATTATTGGCCACGACAGGAGGTAACGTACCGAATTGGATAGCAAGGGGATGATCTGGATCTTCTTCATCCCTTTTGTCTCTCTCAAACCTTGATCTCCCAGAAGAGGTTTCTGGCAGTTCCTTCATTGATTCATCTGTACCAGTCTCTTTACTACCTTTGAGGACGTTTTGATTGGCTACCTTGAGTAGTAGAGGCGCTTTAGGATGTGGCATTCCTTGTTGCTGCCTCATCATCCGTCCGTAGTTTCGTTGGAAACGCCTTTGTTGGGTCCTAGTCATCTCATCGAAGGGTATTGCCCTTCCTGCACTGTACTGGAATGAATGCCATACATTTGGCCGGCGAGGTTGCGACCTAAATGTTCTTCCAGTATCTGCTGGTCTGAACTGCCTTTCAAAAGGCGGTCCTCTATAGAATGATGTACCTCGCCCTCTACCAGGCCGAATGTTTGGGAAGAAGGCAGGGCGATGAGGATGCAGCCATGTCCCTGGTTTCTCCGTGTCTCCATTTACTTCCCTTTTACACCTTGCACACAGGACGTTTTCGTCCTTTTTTGGTTCTTTTCCTTTGATTCGTTCAAAGACACTGGGACGTGGTCTAGGATCTTCTTCTCCGTCATCTACGACCAATTTGAATTTTGGTAACCTGTTCTTGAATCCAGACGTTACCATGTTTACTCCAAGTGGCTGTGGGAACGGATTCTCGTCCACTGCTATCTTTTTCTTATCATCGGACGTAATTCGTCCTGATTCAATGGCATCCTGCAATACATGACGGAAAACCAAGCAATTGTTAGTCAAATGTGACCATGCATCATGCCACTTACAATATTTTTTACCCTTAATTTGTTCAGGGTTTGGCAATTTGTGCTTATCGCTCAGTTTTATCTGCTTATTCCTATATAATTTATCGAATATAAGGTCAGCTTTGGTCACATCGAACGAGAACGTTCTAGCCTTTATGAAGATGGTCCTACTTCTCTAATAATTCTTGATCTGCCACGAAAATTATTCATATTTTATAAAATGTTGTAGATAATTTTCTAGTTATTTTTTCTTTACCTGTATTTTTTAAACTTAATCTAACTTATTTATTATGTTTTCTATTTCTTAAGTTGGTTTATTTTCTATATTATTTAATTTTTAATTTATATTTTCTATTGCTTCTGTAGTCTTAAGATGTGGAAATTTTTCTTTATCTTCTACTTCAGAAATTTTGTTTAAAATAGCTGAATTTTGTTCTTTAATAAAATCTAGGTTTTCACGAATTTTATTAATATCTTTCTCAATATTAAAGATTCTTTTTCCTAAAGAATTTACTTCTCCAATTAATTTATTAGCCTCTTTTATTAAAAGATCCAGTTTAAAACTCTAATCTGAATAATAAAAAGAATCTAATGAAAAATTTGTATGATTTGATAAATAATTATTATCTAATTCAATCCTTACTTCTAAGTCTGATATAAATATCTGATTAAAACTATTTATAAAATATTCTTCTCTAAATTCTGAAATTAAAGATCTATATAAAATCTGTTCTTTTAATTCTGGATGTAAATCTTTAGTTACTTGTAATATAGCAAACAAATAATCTATAGGTTTATGTTTTTCAAAAGAAATAAATTCTATACCGTATTCAAAAATCTCTTCTATTTCTTTGTAAAATGTAAAACTATAAGATATTTTTTCTAGATCTCCAAGTGAAATTCTAAAAATCATAAAACAAGTAAGAATAAAAACCTTTATATAAAGGATTTGAAAATTTTTTTATACAATCTGAGACTTCTATCCAGGTATGATAAACTTCTGGAAGTCTGCCTTGAAAAACAACATAACATTTAAATTTCTTATGATCTTGACTAAAATATTCTGAAAGAGCATTTAAACATGCTAAAAAGTATTTTTGATCTTTAGGATTCTTATTATAGGAAGTCCATAGATTATCTAAGATAATTCTCTTACCCATACTGAATCTTTAGGTAAACTATATTCTGTACTTTTTCCACAATTAGTCTCAATACTAATTCTTGCTGGTTTTAAGATATCTTGATAACTATAAAAATTCCCATCCATTTGTTGGGCTTCTATAGGTTCTTTTGACTTTATTATATATTTTTCTGGTATGATTCTTTTATTAATTACATAATGACTACATCCTGAATCTATTAAATCTAAACAAATTATTTCAAAATTTTATATTCTAACATAACATTTTACTTTAATACTTTTTAGTTTTTCTGAATTACAAAAAACTTGTCCCTGAAAAAAGGTTAATATTTCAAGGATTGTAGGCAGGTTATAAGGCAGTTATAAATAAAATTATAAAAATCCTACTCAGTACTCTTCTTAATTGAAATATCTTTTAATAAGATAATATCCCTTTTTTTTCTTTTTTTCTTTTTTTTGTAAATATGCCATCTGAGATATATGAATTTGGGCCTAACTCCATTCTTGTAAGGACACCAATGGCACTCCCTTAACAAAAATTCTTAAAACAGTGATCCTTTTCCCCTTTCTATGCGTTTTACTAGCCTTTCCACTAGGCCTTTACGCTTTGAAGGGTCACTCAGAGCTTATTTTAAAAACAGTTTAAACTTTAACTTGGAGTTACGACATGCTCTTATTATATACTCAGCATGAAACATAAAACTTTACAAAAGATTTACAAAAACAAAAATCTCATAAATAACATTTGTTCTTTAAAGATCTGGGACTAATATTAATTATTAGTTCCATATCTTAGAACAATAAAACATATCTACTGGAATGATCCATCAGTAGTTTAAAAACATAAATATTTTTTGTAGGATATTATCATATCTAAGAATAAAAATAATTAAGAATTTCCCTTTCGGGAAAGAGAGAAAATTAGAACATGTTTCAAAGAAACAAAGAACTTTTATTATTTTTCTCCATTCTGTATCTTTACAAGTGAAAGAATGACTTCTTATATAGGAGAGAAAAAGGAAGAAAACGTGTTTTTCAAAAGCAAAGAATCTTTGCTTTTTCAAAAATGTCAAAAAGAAAACAGTAAAAATCAAATCTTACTTTATAAAACAGTAAGATTCGTTACATATTTTTCAAAAAGAAAACAGTAAAATGTCTGTCTCTCGTACAATAATTCTTGATCTTTTTGGAAGTTTGCCAAGTGTCTCTTTTCCAGCTAAGTCTTTATTTGTAGATCTTTCTTGAATCCTTATCTTGTCTCATAATTGTGTCGGCCAATATTGTCTAAAGATGCTCCTCCATCAGTATAGCCTTCTGAATTATTGTCCTCTTCTGTATTATCCTCATAATCTTCTTTAAGATCAATTTTCTTTTTGCCTTTGTTTTTCTTCTTTATCTGCAACTTCTTTTTCTTTGAAGTTTTTTGTTTAACTTGTTGTTGTAATTCTTCTATTTTATCAAACATTTCTTTCAATATTTTTATATCTGATTGAGTAATTTGTTCTGGATCTTGTGCTGATTGAAGCGATTCTGAAATAAGATTAACTGGGCTTTTCTGTTTTAAGTCTATTGGACTAATTAATCTAGTAGCAGAATTTCCAGTCTGCTGAGTCTGTTCTTCAGTAATTTTATTTTCTGTAACAAGATTTTCAGCCTGTTGAGTCTGATTAAATTGGAAAGTAGGAGAATCAACAGCCTCCTGAGTCTGTTAGACTTTTGGTAAGTCCAAAATCATAAACGGATTTGTTAAGTCTTTACCAGCTTCCGTTTGAGCTGGACTAGCTATAGACTTCTTGGGCTCTATAGTACCTAAGACTGTCTGAAAGTCTGAATTTAAAATTTTTATTTTAATAATTTCTTGTTCTAAATCAGAAATTTTCTTTTGTAAAGCTAATTTTTCTTGTTGTAAAATCTGATTTGATTCATTTAAAATTTTAAAATTTCTAGTCATGCATTCACAATGTTGACAAAAATTTGAAGAAAAATCTAATGGCTGATCTGAAACATTTTTTAATGAAGGGGCAATAAAATAATTAATTCCTAAATGCTTTCTACATTCATCTAATGTTTCTGAAACTGAATAAAAACCTTTATATAAAGGATTTGGAAACTTTTTTATACAATCTGATACTTCTATCCAGGTATGATAAACTCTTGGAAGTCTGCCTTGAAAAGCAACATAACATTTAAATTTCTTATGATCTTGACTAAAATGTTCTGAAAGAGCATTTAAACATGCTAAAAAGTATTTTTGATCTTTAGGATTCTTATTATAGGAAATCCATAGATTATCTAAAATACATTTTTCTGATTTTGTAACTGAAATATGAGATAATGTCTTAAAGCTAATATTACTGTTTGGAAAACAAAGTAATTCTACATTACCAAATCTTAACTTGTCATGAGTCTGTGCAATAATGATGAACTTGAACTGCCAACTGTTGGCAATCCTGGCCTGGGACCTCTTGGTCTTTGCATCTGCAAATTCTAAAAGAAATAATCAATCATATTCTTTATTTTTAATTATTCTACTTAAAATATCTGCTATCTGATTATCACTATCTTTAATATGTTCAAAATTAATTACTAATCCAGTATTAGTAATTCTATCTATAAAATTTAATCATCTTTTTCGATTACTTCTTTTATTTTCTAATTTCATTTTATTAACAAAACTTACTATTGCTTCACAATCTGTTCTTAAAGTAATTTCTTTTTTAGAAATAATAAATAATTCAAAAGAATCTAATGCATAATTAACTGCAAGTAATTCTAAGTCTATGCTACTTATATTACCTTTTTCTTTATAGTTTCCACTATTATATCTTACAATTTTTTCACTTTCCTTATCTGCATATTTATTGGGTTTTGCAATTAAAATTGCCCCCCTCCTGTTATACTTCCATCTGTTTCTATAATTAAGTAATCTGTTTCTAATGGCATAGATAATTTAGGTAAGTCTTTTAATTTCTCTTTTATTTTTTGGACTAATTTAATATCTTCTATATTAAAATATCTTTGACCTTTTGGTGAAATTTTTCCATATAAGGGTCCTGCAATTTTTCCTAAATCTTTAATAAAAGGTCTAGCATAATTAACTAATCCTAAAAATTTTTGTAACTGCTTAAGGTCTTCAAGTTTATCTGAAAAATCTAAAACTTTTTGGGCTATATGAGGTTGTAACTCTATTTTTCCTTTTCCTATATTTACTCCTAAAAATTCTATATATTCTTTAAATAAAAATATTTTCTTTTTATTTATAATTAGACCATGTCTAATAAATTCTGAAAAAAGAATCTGTAAATGACCTCTATGTTCTCACCTATTTTTACTAAATACTAAAATGTCATCTAGTTTACTAATCATGTTTTCTATATCTTGTTCTGTTACTAACAAATTATATATTTTTTCAATTTCTACAAAATCTAAACATATTTCTTCTTCTTCCTTAAAGTTTTAATAATATTCTTCTAGAACCATTGAACTACCTCTCAAAATTAAATTGTTAAAAATGTTATATAAGTAAAATGGTTAATGTATGAAAAATCATCTTCAGTGCAGCTTGACATGAATTTTGTCAAACTAAAGCGACAAAAGAGAAAATAGGCATTGTTTAGAGTTCCTTCTGGATCTAAATCTCTGATAGAAATGCTATCAACAAAATTCATATTTTCATTTTACATTATATGAAAATTTAGATGTAATTTTTTTTTTAAATTTAATAAAATAAAAAGCCCCCCTAGATAGTATAATTAAGTTGTAGAATGAATCCATTTGAGACAATTTTTGCATTTTAATATTTATTTAGTAGACATCAGTGTTACGTAAATTGAAATTCTTTCTATTTGAATGTCATCTAATCGCAATTCATACATCACATTTCCAAACGACTCCATAAAATTAAAATGCTATTTATTTAAATAATTAAAGATTGAAACTATATTCCAAAACATTCTTAATTTTGATTTTTGAAAATAAAATGGGAGTTTGAATTCATATATTTAGTGCCAAACTCACTCTTTGCTCCTTGTTTGGTTTAGATAAAAATTAAATTATATTAGATTTTGAGAAAAGTTGACATAAACGGATCATTAAAAAATTGTGGATCCTATGAAATCCTGAATTTAAAAACGAAGTTTGAGAAAACATGAGTTCTAGAAAATGGATTCAAAAAGAGGCTCTATTTAATAATCTTACAAGTTTCAATGAAATAATGCTTAAATTATATCGAATATTTTCTATTTTGACATAGAAAATTTTTAAAGGGAAAAACAGTGAATGATAGTTTTAAAAAGTAAAATATAAAGTTTGTTAGAGTGTGTTAAAAAAAAATTACTCTTTAAATTTAAATTTAAAAAATAAAGAGTCTTTTGCCAAGTTATTTCTAAGAGCATCACCGAATCACTTTCCAAAAAAAACATATTCTTTATCTATAATAGTCAATGCATAAAAATAAATTCAAGAAAATTTCTATTCTTTTTAATATAGAGAGTGTGGTTGACTCTCTAAATTTGAAAGTCATAAACAATCTCTATTTTTATTTTATAATAATTTTATTTAATAATCTACATACTTCAATAGGCTATTTTTTAAATTATACAACTTTTATTTTAATTGATTAATTATTGATATAAAAAAAATACGTTGAATGAAAGATGAACATAAATTAATAAGTGTTTCTTGAAAGAAACAAAATGAAGAGAAAAAATAGAAAGCATTGTTGGAATGTATAAAAAATTTACACTAAATTTAAAAATGTTATCTATTTATTATCCATAATATACTTTTTATAAATAATAATGTTTTAAAAATTGACCCAACCATCGATGTGAAAAAGAGAATGGGTCAAAGGTCAAAAAGTCAAATCGTGATCAAGCTGGTGATTTTTAAAAAATTTAAAAGTATACATTTAAAAAAATTTTAAAAATATATAAATTTTAAAATTTTTAAAAATAATACATTTACATCTTAAATCGATTGAACTTGGAATGGGTGATGGGTTTTTAAAAAATAGACTGATTTAACGGGTTTTGAGATGAGTTTCTACTTAGTGGTTTTATAAGTCTAATTGGATCGATTTTGATCCTAGTTTTCAATTTTTTCAATTGTACCAACTGGGTTGATATGATATTTAAAACATTGATAAATAAAGTCTTTTGGAACATCTTGTCAATGTTTTCTTGGCACTTAGCATTAAATAAGTAAAAATGCCACTAATTTTTAATTAATTAATTTATTATTTTTTTAGAGTGTATTAAACTAATTATACACACTATATGTACATCAAGTTTGATACTTTTAAGTACTGTCAAAATTTGTGCCATTAATTATTTCCAGCGTTGAGATGATTATTGTTTAAAAAAATATCACTTTACAAGAATGTTAAACTTAACTCTTGTATCACCCTATTCTTTCAAAAATTTATTTTTTTAAAAATTATTTTTAACCACACATTCTTCATTAAAATAATATTACATGCAAATAAAATTTTTCCTTAATTTTTAATCAAATATTCTCCATCAACCACTATTTAGAAATATATTCTTTCACTTAAAATGGGATTCAAATAAGGGCTTAGCCCCTGTTTGATCCCCATTAAATTACATTACATTTTTTCCTATCCTATTTTTAACCACACAATCTTTCATAAAATAATATTACACGTAAATCGAAAATTTTTCCTTTTTTTTCAATTACTCATTTTTCTAAAAAATACTATTTTTTTTTATTTTCATTTTTAGATAATGAGGATCAAACAGGGGCTTTACGTAAAACAAGTATACCAAAAATATTATATTCCTGTTACTTTTCTTCTGTTAGTACAACTATATTTTCTGAAATTAATTTGCATTACAATGCCGAAAGCACCGAGAATCTCGTACTTGTGATGTTGAAGGAACGTGGGAACGAAACCCTATGCCAAACGCAAACGACAAAGGATATGATAATTTAATTTATCCCTGCAGTGGCAGTACATTGTGCAAAGCACGTTACAGAGGAATCAAGATTTCAGAAGTCAAATCAAAGCTTGCAACTACAGTTAAAACGTTCTCTTAGCGGCGGACCTTTAAATATTTATTATGTCAACTCAACTTTAATTTGATTTCAAATTTAAACTCAATGCTCAATTAATTAAATTTTTTTGAAGAGACTACAATTATTAAATACTCCTTTCATGACATTTATGAAACATGAATGTCTTATTTGTAATTTAGGCATTTTATTTAATACATGTTTGACTAAATTTATTTATGGTAATTAAGTAAATTTTATAATAGAAAATTTGTATTGATCAGATTTAAAAAATATTTATTTTAATAGTTAGAGATATTATACACTACATTCTTTTTTAAAATTTAAAAGTAATTAATTTTTAATTTTCACATATGGTTTCATATATTCCCTATTCATACTTATAAGAACAAATAATTATTTTGCCATAAAATAGATGTTATGATCAAAATAAATAACTTACTCTAGATTTGATCTCGTCAATAAAAAAAAATATTTGTCAAAATTTATTTATTTATAAATTAATTTACATATAAATATATTATTGAAATTGAGCAAAATATAAATATTAATTAAATCTAATTTCTTTGAACCTTCATAATTCTTAGTCATTTTTTCTCTTTAGATTTGATTCCTCACTCATTCACTTTGAAATGAACTGATGTAGAAGATAAGTTCATACCAAATAGTATTTTGAGACAATAGCATATAACGATGTATTATTAGTTGCATGTTTTGATCAAAGCTTTCAGTTATTTCAAAATGCTAATCCTCAAATTTACTTGGCATAATATTCATTAAATAATTTCTTAGTTTTTCACCGATGACTATGTATCATTTGCTTATTCCAATCATAGTTCGGTTAGTTTATATTTTTTAATTTAAGCGTCGATTTTTCATTTGGTAAGAAAATATAAAAAGTTTTAGTGGGATATCTTAGAGCGAAACATCTAAAGTTTTTCTATTTCAATGAATGTTACATACTCTTTGCCGTGAATGTCCTATGAGCTTAGCCACTTGTGACATGAATTCATACGAAATTTTTTAAATTTCAGCCCATTCTAATATCATTTTCTGGCTCCGCTCCTGGGTGGACCCATTAAGGATGGAGCGAACTCGGTCCCTCTCACTGAATTTTCAAAAACCTTGTATTAGACTTTTTTAAATTTAAATTTAAATTTTCAATTTTTTTTTCACAATTTATTTTAGCCCATATTCCGTCTTGCCTCCCATAGAACTATAATTCTGGGTCCACCCTAGCAGGTTGTGTTCGATACCTAGGTTTGAAGTATTAGATATTTCACCACGAGGATATAAGGATATAGGTGGATTAAGGTAGTAATTCTATACAATATCTTGAGCAGTGATTTAATTAGATGATGAATCTATTGGATACTTTTATGATACACATAATGAGCAAAGGGACGGAGTCAGTGCTCAACAAGCTATTGTGGTTCTATCGCATTTTTCTCATTCTTACCTAGATTCCTCTGTGCTTACATAGATTCCAAGAGCTACCATTGAATGAGTGAATACTGGATGTGATCATATGCAATTCATTATCTTTACATAGAATTTCACGTTTTGAGATGGGATAAGTGTTGGTACCATTGTGTAAAAACTTTGTTTGAATCATTTAAAAACCACAAAGTGCAGAATAATAAAAACAAGAACACAGAAAATTTTTCACCCGTAAAAAGTCCGAATGTTCAGTCACAAAGACCTATTCACCCGTTGAGATCGACTAAGTGATTAGGCTCTAGATTCACTAAAATCACCAAGAAATCGTACAAATGTATGAAGAAATCAACGATTTCTACAAGTTCTCTCTAACCTCTCTTTTTTACAAATTTGGTAACCAAAATCTCTCACACAGATTTACCAAACAACCCTCAATACTCAACAATATAGAGATTACATCATGAAGATGAAAATTTACCAATTTCAGAGAAACTCTAGCTCACACAGAGAAAGAACATTCGAGAGAAGAAGAAAAGATGGAGCATCCAAAAGTATAAATACCCAGACAAATCAACACAGATCAAAGGGTTGCAAGTGAGCCACGTGTACGGCAAAAAAGATCCCTTAAGTTGAGGCATGAAGTCCTGAAACCAAAGAACGCGTTTAATCAACTAGGCTGGGTAATATACAATTTAATTAGCCTAAAAACTTAAGAAATAGTGAGGCAGCCTAACTAATAACAATCTTCACCTTGTTGAGCTATTTCTTGTTTTCAATTAGTGGATGCAGAAATCACTTCACCTTCATTCGCTCTAAAGAACTATAAAAACAAAAAACAAAAAATTAGTTTAGATTCAATCCATAGTTCAAGATTCCAAGTATCACTGGGTTATCAATCTCAAGTGATATTTAGAATTTTCAGACAATTTCTAAACTTATTTAAAGGAAGAATTTTGGTACCTAAATCGAAGGGAATATATTATGTAGGAATTTTGACTAAAGAAATCATACCTTTTTCAACAATGTTTCTCACAAAGTGGAAATTTATGTCAAATTGCTTTGTTCTATCATGATACACTGGACTTTTACTAAGATGTATGACACTTTGATTATCAGTAAAGATATTTATAAAATCATTTTGAAAACCAATTTGATTTAATAACCCTCTTAACCGCATACTTTCTTTAATAGCATCACATGCAGCAATATATTCAACTCCTGTTGAAGATAAGGCAACTAATTTTTACAATTGTGATTTCCAACTAATATAACCACCACACAAAGAAAAATGTAAGATGAAGTAGACTCTCTTTTGTCTAAATCACCGACAAAGTCAGAGTTAGAGTAACCCTTAAGAATTATTCCTTCTTTGCAACTTTCAAAGATTATTCCTAAGTCACATGATTCTTTAAGATATCTAAGCATCCATTTTACTGCTAACTAGTGAGTTTGACCTAGGTTTGCCATGAATCTACTCAAGATACTTATTCCATGAGCTAGGTCTAGTCTAGTACACACCATAAGGTACATGATAGATTATATTGTATTAGCATATGGAACATCTTCTTTCTATCAAGTTTATCTTCATTTTTAGGTGATTGATCACTTGATAATTTGAAATGATTTCCAAGTGGCAAGGATACAGG
>NW_019237586.1:123778-129977 GCF_002742605.1 Olea europaea var. sylvestris | reverse complement strand
TCTTATCAAAGATGGAGCGTCCAAAAGTATAAATACCCAGACGAATCGACACAATCAAAGGGTTGCAAGTGAGCCACGTGTACGGCAAAAAGCAACCCTTAAGTTGAGGCATAAGTCGTGCAATCAGAGAACGCGTTTAATCAACTAGGCCGAGTAATATACAATTTAATTAGCTCAACAACTTAAGGAATAGTGAGGCAGCCCAACTCATAACAATAAGCAGTCTCTCTCTCTCTCTCTCTTTAATTCTCACCAGACTTATCCTCCTCCCTATGTTCTATTTTTCTTACCTTGTTAATTTAAAGGGTCAGGGTCATTTAGTATGATGGATTTATCCAAATTAAAGATAAGACTATAGTATAGTGTAAATGAAGAAATTGATCTGTATTCCTTGCCTACTGTACTAAAGAATAAAGATTTCAAGTTAACTCGAATTAAGTGCACGTTTTGCAAAATTTATAGTCACTTAAAAATTGGTTGAATTCTATTTTTATCCACACATTTGGTAGAATTCACAACTTGTACATAAATTTTCTGTAATACACTTGAATTTCACATCTTGAGATGGGATCTCAACCTCCTCTCTCTCTCTCTCTCTCTCTCTCTTAACCTTAATAATATAAGGGCCCATCTAGTATGGTGAATTTATCAAAATAAAAAATAAGGATACGTTGCTACAGTACTAAGGAATCAAGATTTCAAGTCAACTCGAATCTTGCAACTCATATTAAGTGCAGGTTTTGCAAAGCTTACAATTACTGATAAATTGGTCAAGTTTATTTTTTCTTCACACATATCGTAGGATCCACAACTTTCATATATTTTTTTAATTATACGTTACTTGGAATCCATTCCTAAAAGTACTTGAAAGCTTAGCCAAGCAAATTGATCGGGAGAATGCAAAGTGAAAGGAGTAACATAAATAGAAAAGTCTATTTCAAATGGGTTGGGAGCGAAAACATGATAGTAATAAAAGAATATAAAATGACTTGGCTTACATTAGTTGAGTAAGAGTGAGGGAACAAATTTAAATATGGTTTGTCCCACACTGCTTGGTAACAAGAAAATGAATGGTTCTATTTATCATAAGTTTGTAACTGGGCTTGGGAACCTAATGAGTGTGGAGGAAATTATGCAACATACCTGCTTTTTAATTAATATTTGTGATATATATTTTTTTCAACATTTTTTTTTATCATATATACTGTTTTTATATAGTAAAAATGGAACGTGAAAAAGTACCAAATAATACGCTATTTATTATCTAACTAAGATTACTCCATCAAATGCCCTCATTATGTCAAATTAAAGAACAAAATCCCTAAATTTGGGTCTTTTCATATTCCATATCCAAAATTCCTAAATTATTTTAAGACATACCTAGTGATATAATGAAAATTTCGACCAGTATTTCACAAAACAATGTGTATCAATCGCTTTAGAAGATTAATATGATTCAACGTTTATGTTTCCAAACGTAGTAATGTTTTTGTATTCAGACCAGCGATGTGTATGTTCATCATAATTCCTTATTTATTTATTTATTTATTTATTTATTTTTGGAATTAAATTCTGTTTATGGAAGGATAGTTAATGGAAAGACGTGGAATGAGGTAATTTAAATTTACATTAGTTACAAATTCTGGTTTGGGATTTAATTTTGGGAGCTAGTATCTTAAACATATTTAACCATCAATTAATATTTTTAAATAATATTATCATTACATAGTAAGATGTGAGTTAATATTTTGTATCGATGTATATAGGTAGACAAAGGTAAATAGAATGTTGAAGGAGCCCAAACAGTGAAAGCCCAAATATTATTTATGCAGATTGGAAATTTGGCCCAAATAGTGTGATTATTGTGGAAATTACACACCACCTTCTTGAAATTCCAAACATACCTTTTTAGTCTTCAAATATTGACTTTCTCCATTCCTCCCACACAAATACATACAAAAATGAATCGAACGCGCACACAAACCTAAACAGAAATAAATCAACAATTGCAGTCCACTACGGGATCACAAAGCACCACCACCATCATCCACCATAGCCGACGTATCACCGCCATAGCAAACACACACCTCGAAACAAAACACAATATCCATTGGTAATACAGTGACATTATATGGTTAATTCTAATTAAATGTAGGGATGTGAGATCCCTGTTATTGGACTTATAACATAAAATTGTTTAAAAATGATGATCGTAATCAATGATGAAAAATATCATTACTCTTTACAAAGTTTTTGGGAGCGAAAGGGGGACTGAAATTGTAGTTGGAGCATCTATTAGGTGCACTTTCAGTCCAAATATTCAACTACAACATTTAACAACTACAACTTGCTGTAAAATAATGCGATTACATGAACAAAAAACATTCATTGTTCCTAAAATATAGGAAATGGAGAACATCCCTTACAAAAAAAACATTTCATGCGAGCGAGGGATACATCGGATGGTAAATTTTCTTCCAAGTCTGCTTGGCATCTTACTCAATCGGGTAGCTTTTCTCAGAACTTATACCGACCGATGTGAAGTACTATTATTCCTACTACAGTTTCCTTCTGCTGGAGACTGTGGCACAACTTGATGCTGATTGATGTGATTATATAGAGAAGGATTGGCTGTCAATTGGCTTCTAGCGTCAAATGTTGTTCAGAGGTCGAGACCATTCCAAATTTACCCAGAGGCAGTGCTCTAGCCAACCAGGAGTGGAGTCATTTCGGAGATATATTTCAGGTAACTCTTTGGTCTGATGAGGGAGTACGGCATCAGTTTCAGCAATGGAGATATTTCGGTTAGTTTGTTCGTAGTGGCCATATTCTCACTGTCATTCATATACTGATCTTCTAGTTTATTTATTATGCTATGAATGAATAAAAAAATATGATTATTCGTATGAAGTATAGACGGATCATTTGGAGGTTTACTGTTCTAATATACTTCTCCATATGAGTCGTTTATTTCGACTTGTACATTAGCATGGGGTATATGTCCATCAGGCTTTTTTTGGGTTTTCCCTACCTCTCCCTCCCCCATCATTCCCTATTTTGGTTCTTTTGCATACTCCATCGATAGGATCCCACTAGATCAATACCAATGGACGCATCAATGATGATTTCGCTAGTGGTGGAGAGATTATAAGAGACCACCTTGGTCACTGTATTCGAGCATTCTCCTTTTCATTTGGAAAAATGCCATTTTAGGCTCAGTTAAGTTCTACTTTGGAGGGGATCTTACTTATTGAACAAATTGGTTTATTAGATCTTTGGGTGGAGACAGACTCGACCTTAGCCATTTACTGCATCACTAAGAAAGAGGTCTATTGATTATATAGGATATTCATTGATGCATTAGGGATGACAATGGAGCAGGTATGGGATTGGTTGGCCATTTCCACTCTTGTCTCGTCGGGTATTTTTGTTATCTTATCCGAGGTGGGTCCTCTGTCCCATTTATCGCCTCATTTATTTTACCTTTTTATTATTCATTTATTTATTTTATTTTTTGCTTTTATTTTTTATGTCTTTAGTTAGTAAATATTATTACTTTTTTATCAATTTGTTAAAAACAACTTAGGTTCTCTTTAAAAATGATGATAAATCTATTATTTTTGTTTGATAAAAACTTAAATTTGAATTAACTTTAAACTGGGCGGGTGGCGGGACGGGGACTCTGTTTCTCGTACCTGCCTCATTCCCACTTCGTGGCAATGACCCTATCCCCGTACCCATCCCATTTACCTGATTAGACGGGTAATCCCTACCCCATTTGGGCCGGCCCCAAGGGTACTGGGTTGAACGGATTTTTTTGCCATTCCTAAGACGCATCGGTCATCACTTTTTCTTTGATGGAGATTCAATTTTCGACATCTATTAAGAGAGAACCAAGTTGCTGATTCACTTGCATCGAAGGGCTAGGTCCATCGCCACCACCAAGAGTATGAACTTATTGACCTTCCTTTCAAGGTTCGCACCATTGTTCATTTAGATAGATATGACCTTCCGAATTTTAGGGGTCTTTAGAGATTTTATATGCTTTTTCTTTGTATGGGAAGTAAAAATTCCTCATTTATTTTATTTTCATATGTTGTATTCTTTTATGCCAGGAGGTTAGATTTATGCTCACCTCATTTTGATTACTGAGGTTGCATTAGTTCTATGCTTTAAAACAAAAAATAAAAATAAAAAAATAAATTCGTGACACCTTCTTGTGTTTTACTTGGAGCCTTCATCATCTAGAGTCCAAGTAAAAATTGAGTCTAAAAGCCACTCACGACCTCATTGTTGATCATTTATAGCATAAACTTGTAATTGATATGTTGTAGTATTAGCATTAGCATTATTTTGCCCATTATTATCATTTCCCTTACCTTTCTTTTTTCAAATCATGACAATTCCAGTTTACCACGTTACATCTTTGATCTCCTCCTCTAAATTTTGATCTTGACTTTCCTCTTCATTTCCCCTTTTGTTTTGAATTTGATGTATTGTTATAATTTTTCCGTTTTTATGTCCTACCACACACACAGGAATTTCCCACTCTACTTTCTTGGTTTACTTCTACTTCTTTAGATCTTAAAGCATCAATCACTATTGCAACAGTTAAGGTATATCTCCCATATTCTATGGTAGTTTTAACTTCTTTAAAGTGTTCCAGAAGTTAAGTCAATGAGATGATAACTATGTATTCATCATCAAACTTCTTGTCATTACTAGCCAAAATTTGAATTAACATATTATGCTGATCAGGATTAGTATTCACATCCTTTGAGGGATTCATTTTGTAACCTAATGATCTTTCAAACAAATATATTTTATTTGGCAAGATTTTAACTAAGAACAAATTATTATTTATGGTAGATTTATTATTTAATTAAATTATTATTTGGACAAATTAAATTAATGGAGTTCGTAAATTTCATTTTTGGTAACTTATTAATCACAAGTTGTAATTATGAGAAACAAATTACATATGATTTAATCTTAAATTATTCACGATTATAAGTAATAACGAGATATGGATATCATTATCACGGATTAACTAGCACGTGTAGTATTTCTTACTTTTGAAGTGGGTAGCTGATCTCACAAGATTAAATCTAATTACATTTAAATAGAAGCGTGGATAATTTGTTACGAGATTAAAACATTAGATAACTACTGGAGAGATTTCACATGGATAACTATCTGAGTATAAATTGTTAATCTCTAATATTTAACAATGAAATTGGTTCTTTGATTATAGTGCTTTATATAGAGATAGGCATGATTTTGGTTATGTTGGATGTTGCTTTGCCAAGAGTCATTAATATGACATCGTTTAGCTATGTCAAGAATCATATAAAAGTTGTGAATGATTACTAGAGAATTCGTGACTCTAAGATAGTAAGAGATTATGATTTACATTTCATTCAATTAAGTTGATAACAAAATTATTGATAAATGTGTGCTCATAAATCAAAAGAGTTGTCTAATTTTATTGACTAATAGTGGACTGTAATTTATGATCGATAATCGAAATTGACACACTTTCATATATCGTAATTGATTGGATCATATTCACAGAGGGATTATAGTTTCATGCTATACGGACATACCACGTGATATTTTTAATTATGTGTATTGCTCTTACACATTGCTAAATGCCAATATGAGACAGTAGGATGTAAATCAATAATAAATAAAAGGGTATTTTAATTTATCGACTTTAATAAATCAAAATAATAATTTATATCATTAGGCAATGTGATCGAGACACACAATGGAGAACTAGAAGAATAATATTACTAATTAATTATTGACAAGTGTTGGACATTTGTATAATTAATTAATTAATTTGGTTGCTTATTAACGTGCCAAAGTTGATCAATTAGGTTAATTAATTTTTGACCAAAATTTAATTAATTAAATTAATCAAACATTGGACCAAGTTAAGTGTAATGGACGGGACCAAGCCCCCTTGAACTTCTATTAATAAGTTGTTAGGATTTGAGAAATCATAACACACATTCATTATCCTATTAGTACAAGAAAAGGAAAATCATAATTCCCTCATTCTTTTTCTCATTTGTGAATTATCATTGGAGGGTGCATAATTGGACAGCTAAGGTATGCAGATTGTGATTGTACTTATTTCTAACTAAAAGTATAATTCTTCTCACAATTCCTAGGTGAAAATTGAAAATGTTTA
>NW_019237586.1:110976-120975 GCF_002742605.1 Olea europaea var. sylvestris | reverse complement strand
AATATCAACCGTGATAGTGTCAAATATATCAATTTTCCAATTAATCGTCGGTAATGAGAGGCATCTGGAAGTAAGTCTCCCTCATGCATGCTGAGAGCTGCTTTTGATTCCATAGGGCTATAGACTGGTTTGCAGTCTAGGTAATCAGCATCTTCAAGTAACTGCATTGTATATTGTCTTTGTGATATAACAATTCCTGACGATGACCGAGCAATTTCAATCCCCAAGAAGTATTTAAAGCAACCCAGATCTTTGAGCTTGAATTGAGAGTGTAAAAATGTCTTTAAGGAGTTGATAGCCTAAACATATGATCCAGTTATGACAATGTCATCCACATATACCAGCAAAGCCACAAATTATCTCCAGAGCCTTCAGTGAATAGGGAATAATCTGCCTTAGATTGAGTGAAACAATGTTATAGTAGAGCATGAGTAAACTTCGAATTCCATTGTCTAGAGGCTTGTTTAAGGCCATAGATGGGCTTGTGCAGTTTGCAAACGAGCTTCTCTCCCTGTTTGGATGGTTTAAGTAATTCATACCTAAGTGAAAGATCTATGTAAACTTCCTCAAACAAGTCACCATTTAAAAAGGCATTATTTACATCTAACTGGACCAAGTGCCAGTTAAATTGGGCCGCAAGAGTGAGCAACACTTCGACAGTAACATTTTTGGCCACTGGAGAGAATGTGTGAAAGTAGTCTAACCCTTCTTGTTGGGTGTAGCCTTTTGCAACAAGACGTGCCTTCTGCCTTTCGAGTGAACCATCTGATTTGTACTTGATCTTAAAAATCCATCTGCAGCCTACAGAGTGCTTCCCAGGAGGTAGAGGCACAACAAACCAGGTGTGATTGTTTTCCATGGCATCCAATTCAAGCTTCATTGCTTCTTGCCAATGAGGTAATTTGATAGCTTGATGGAAGAATTGAGGCTCAAACTGAGATGAAATGGATAATGCGAAATGTCTGTAATGCTTAGACAGCTTTCGGTAGGAAATGAAATGACCAATGTGGCGTGGGGAAGGTGGAGCATAATGATCAGATTGGGAGATCAGATTACAGTGATATTCATGAAGGTATTTAGGAGGTCTGGTGGATCTTTTGGGTTTTCGAATATCATGATCTGAAGGTTCAATGGAATGTGATTGGTCAGTGGAATCAGAATTATGAAGCTGTATAGAATGATTTGTCTCAGTAGATGAAGTGCAATTGGGATCTACAGGCTGTGTATTAGGATTAGTTTGAACCTGGTTTGGTTGGACGTGTAAATCAAGAGGAGGAGACAATGTAGGAGATGACAATACTAGATCAGGCAAATGATCTAGTATTTGATCAGATTCTACAATGGTATGAAAAGGGAATATTTCCTTATGAAAAACAACGTCTCTGGATATAAAAATTTGTCTTGATGTAACATCAAGTAATTTGTATCCTTTTACTCCTGAAGGGTAGCCTAAGAACACACACAACTTGGCTCGTGGTTGAAATTTATTTCTGTGTGCTATGAGTGTAGATGCAAAGCCTAAACACCTAAAGACTCGAAGGTTGGAATAATCAGCAGGTTTTCCATATAAGATCTCATGAGGTGTTTTATGGTGTAAGATAGGAGAAGGGGTTCTATTGATGAGATAAGCTGCTGTTAATACACATTCAGACCAGAAATGGATAGGGATTCTAGACTAGAAAAACAAAACTCAAGTGACATTTAGAAGATGCTGATATTTTCGTTCCACAACTGAGTTTTGTTGGGGCTTTCAACACAACTAAACTGGTGCAATATCCCTTTTTCAGCAAAGAACTCTTTAAAAGACAACTCATGGGCATTGTCTGACCTGAAACTCTTAATCTATGCATTAAATTGTGTAGCAACCATACTAAAGAATCGATGCACAGCACTCTCAGCAACAGATTTTTTACATAACATATATATCCAAGTAAATCTGGAGCAATCATCGACTAAGGTTAAAAAATATTTGTGCCCTGAGTGTGAAGGAATGTGATATGGCCCCCATATATTGCAATGTAATAGATAAAACGGCTTGCTGGACAGTTTATTATTTGACTCAAATGATAGTCTTCGTTGTTTAGCAATAGGACAAATGTAGCAAGGAAGCTGCCTATTTAACTTTGAAACATCACATGCTACTTGGTCTTTTAATACATCTAATCATTTGAAGGATAGATGTCCAAGTCTCTTGTACCATATATGGGTAGAAAATTACCACCAAAGTCATTTGAAAAGGAATCAAGATCTCTTGTATGAAGTACATACAACCAGTGAACTTTATCACCCTTACCAATCATCCTCTTGGCTGTAGTCTCCTGAATGAGAAATTGATCATGGGAAAAATTTAATGTGAGGTGTGAACCAACAGTCAATGCATTGACGGATAACAAATTTAGTTTGAACTAGTGGTACGAATAAAACATCATGCAGCACCAATTTAGGACTTAGTCTGATATCTCCACATAGGTTGATTGTTATTCTTGTGTGATTTGGCAGAGTGATACTTGTATTATCAACCTTTCTTAGTGTCATAAAGGCATCACTAGTACAACATACATGCTTAGTGGCCCTTGAGTCTACTATCCATGTCTCTTTATTAGCAAAGACAAGATTATCAGATATGGAGTGACAAATACCCGTAGCTCCCGAATTATTCTATTTGTCTTGATCAATGGAAGCAATATTTGAGCTTGAAGCTAAGTGACTTGACAACATATTCATCAGTTGTTGATATTGACTGGAATTTAGGTTTTGCATTAAAATCTCCATGCTAGGCTGCTGATCTATTTGATGAATGGTCGATAGCTGATTAACATGATTATTTGTAGAATAGTTTTGGAAGTTATCCCTTGATTTTGACTTGTATCCTGGTGGATAGCCATGGATCTCATAACACTTATCAACTGAATGTCCAAGGTATTTATAATGAGTATAGTAGGGCCTTTCCTTCCTCTTGACATTCGTAAAGTTACTGATCCTATTTCCATCATTATGAGAACCAGAATTCAGCTCTGGCTTTATATTGTCAGATTTTACGGCAAATGCAGCAGCACCATTTACATCATTTCCCACCGATTGTGCACTTAACTTCCTTTGATTCTCTTCCTGTACCATTTGTGCAAAAACTTTATTAATTGGTGGTATGGGATCCATAAGCAGGATCTGGCCTCTAGCTTGGGAAAACGACTCATTCAACCCCATAAGGAATGACATGATGTATTCCATCTGATAGTATTTGTTTATCTCCTTAACTCCACCGCATGTACACTTTCCACAGTTGCAATTTGGTCGAAAGTTACTCAACTCTTCCCATACAGTCTTCAATTTTGTAAAGTACACACTTATGTTACTTTGATCTTAAGTTAAGCTCATCAGATCTTTCCTCAGTTGGAAAATCCGAGGTCCATTGCTTTGTTGAAATCTTTCTTTGAAATCATGCCAGATCTCATACAGATGCATAAATGATGCTAGCTGAAATTTCCTTTGAAACCGAATTAAGTATCCACGATATGACCGTATTATTATTTCGAATCCATGAATTGATCAAATCAGGACTTGCATCTTCTGGTTCCTTGATAGATCCATCAATGAATGAGAGTTTATTCTTCACTGAAATTGCAATTGTCATTGCACAGCTCCATGAGGCGTAATTTTCACCTGTTAATAGTTGAGACACAAGCACCAATCCAGGACTATCTGAATGGTGAATGAAATACGGACTTGATGTTCATCAATGACGGACTTGCTCATGGATGAGTGCACAGGAATTAGCTTCAGATGATACTGATTCCATTCCAACAGAATCGTTGATGTGAATTTCACGAATGATGAAGAAGAAGATGAAAGCTGGAAGGTCTTTGCTCTGATACCATATTAGAGCCAATATGAACTGTGAACTACTGAAATATTATTCATTTGAATCACGTAAAATGAATGAGTGTATACAATATAAATAGGCGCCAAAAGTAACTACCAATACAATTAACATCCAGCTGGCACAACTAACACGCTAACTGTGTTTTAACTATACAAACAGCATTGCTTCTAATAGGATTCGACTATCCAGTCTTCTCCCTCTCGAATTTCTAGGGCAACAATCCTTTCTACTAATGTTCTTGTTTCAAGATTGTCACCCTTAGAAACTACATATTTTGCTTCACCAATTCGTGTTCAGAAAAAAGAATGAATTGAACCAAGTATGCTTGGGTTAAGTTTATGTCCAATACTTATCTTTCTCCCTTGACTTTTATTGTTTGCTTACTACTCGCCACCATGATGAGCTAGACCAAAGATGAAAGGATTTTATTCTCTTTTCCTTCCTTTGTTGCCAGGATGGTTAGGTCGTGTTATACCTATCTTGGGAGAAATTGGCTAAGGAACTTACTCCTATACAAAGGGGCAAATGATTGATGCTCATCTTTCACGAGCTGCGATCCTGCTTCAAGATTAGCCGATGGAACTTGAGCTTTTCCATAACCATTTTAACGATTTGATCATAAAGGTCCAAACCTTAGAGGAAGAATGTGACGCACTTCAGGCAAACCTAGAAGCTGCTGGGGATGAGAAGTTTCGGTACAAGAGCATGTGCTGAAGCACCGAAGAATACTCACAAGCCAAAGTTATTATTCTCGTCGATATCAGGAGATTGATTCAAGCTTAGCACATATTCGGTTGGGCGATATAGATTCTGAAATAGACAAGCTAAAGTAGGTAATCCAACTGACTAAGATTAGTTATCTCCTTATGATCCAAGAAGATATGCAGGCGTGGAATGAACTGACTTCGCTTCATCAGTAATTAGAAAGTAGCAAGGCTAGGCTTTTCTAATGTAAAGTCTGTAATTGTTGAAAGAAAGGCTCGCGCACGAGGCCCTTATTGACGAATCTATGCAAGAAGGTGGAAACTAAGTTCTCAACATTGTCCAGGAAGAGAGAAGATTGAGAGAAATGAATTTGAATTTTAGAAAGGACTTCTCCAAGGAAACTTGTTGAAGTGGAATTATAGCCTACAAAAACCTATTTGCTTGCCTCTTTTAATGATATATCCCCGGGCTTTCTACCAGTCTTTACCTATTTTCTTATATTATATAACTATTAGCAGAACTTGGAAAGACAAGGAAGAAAACGAAGGAATCCAGTCAGATTACACACAAAAGGAATCCCAGTCCATTACAAGCAATCAAATTCTTTCTGGAAAGCCAATCAAGCCAGCAATTTTGAGAATCAATGAATTCACCAGTCTTTTACATACCTGATATAGAATGGAATTTGTGTCTGTTAGGAAATACCAAATATAGATAAAGATTGTAATTTCTCTACAGCACATGAAACTAGTATAAATACAAACAATTGCATTGTCTCCAGCACGTTGAGCTGAGACTCCTAAACCAGCATTTTCTTCTTAGAATCAGAGCATATCACAATTCATCCGCTATAACCATGGCCAGTATCTCACTCAATGTTAGCAACTTTGTCAACATCAAACTTAACCCAGAAAATTACCCACTGTGGCGTGAGCAAGTCATCTCACTAGTTGAAAGCCAAGATCTGTTTGATCATCTCAATGGATAATTAGACATCCTAGCCACTTACACTCCAGAAATTGCAAAAACGGACAAACTAATATTCAGTGAAGACTACCTCAAATGGAGAAAATCAGATCATCTTCTTCGAGGATGGATCATTGGCACCTTGACAGAGGAAGCTCTTGGTCTGGTCAGCGGTCTTCAAACTGCCAAACAAGTTTGGGAAGGACTTCAAGAAGCCTATGCCCAAGATTCGCAAGAGAGAGAATTCACTCTATGCCAACAACTTACTTATCTCAAGAAAGATGCTACAACTCCCTTAACTGAGCATCTTCGTCAATTTAAGAGGCTGTGCGATAGTCTTGCAACAATTGGACATCCAGTACAAGATCGAGAGAAGGTCTACTCTTTCCTCACAAGTCTAGGTCCACGCTATGAGACCTTCACCACCACAATGTTGAAACCACCCATGCCATGTTACTCAGAGGTGGTTTCGCTGCTTCAAAGCTATGAACAATGTGTTCAATGGCATGAACCTCAACATCCTGCATTCTATGGTCAACGACAAAGGAATCAACAAGGTAATAACAACCGTTCTACTCAGCTAGGCAATAGCAATCGTTCCTCTGGTCATGCTTTTAGAGGCCAGGGGTTCCAAGCCACAAATACAAATACTTTTGGAGGTCGAAAGGAAAAAAAAGATCTAGAACTAGAGCTATTCACATGGAAGGGATTCATTTTCATCGAATGACCCCTGCAGAGCGTGAACGATACCGCTATGAAAAATGTCAGATTTGTCAGAAACTGGAACATATTGCATCAATCTGTTGGTACAAAGATAAACAATTTTGTGCCAAAGAAATTCCTCATGCTCTTACTGCCTTGACACTTGATACATCAGTACAAGACACAGAATGGACAATGGATACGGGGGCCTCAAATCACATGACAGGTAACTCCAAACTTTTGTTCAATTTACGCTCATATCTGGGAACTGATTCAGTTCTCATTGGTAATGGGCATGCTCTTTCCATTAAAGCTATTGGTGACACACTAGTAAAAAATGGTAAAGAAAAATTAATGTTGCGTGATGTTCTGTTAGTTCCTTCTTTGGCTCGTAATTTACTTTCAGTTAGTCCACTTACCGATCAGTTCCCTTTTAATTATGAATTCTCTAATACAAATTTCTATGTTAAGGAGCAAGAGACAGGACGAATACTAACGATGGGGCATCGAAGGGTGACTTGTACGTTTTGTCACCTCATCATGAAGCTCATTTCTCAAATAGATTCAATAATACCACAGAGGAGGTGTGGCATCAAATGCTTGGGCATCCACACATGTCAACTATTAGCTTTCTAAAATCTAAGGGTTTAATTAAAAGCACTAGTACAAATAAAAGGATTACTCTATGTGAGAGTTGCCAACTAGGAAAATTGAGCAAATTTCCATTTTCTAATTCTGAATGTGTTAGTTCTGAATTGTTTGAAAAAATCCACTGTGATTTATGGGGTCCTGCACCTATTTCATATATTGGGAATTTTCAGTATAATGCTTGCATTGTTGATGATTATTCCAAATACTTTTGGTTTATTTCTTTGCGTCTCAAATTTGACTTCACCTCTGCATATTTTGCCTTTGAACGGTATGTGGATAGGCAATTTAACAAGAAAATTAAATTTTTTTCATTTGGATGGAGGAGGTGAGTTTGTAAATTCCACATTAACTGGACACTTCAAGAACGAAGGAATAATATATCAACTTTCCTTCCCTTATACACCACAGCAAACTGGATCCGTTGAACGTCGTCATCGCATCATACATGAACTTGGCATGACTATGCTGTTTCACAGTGGACTCCCCAAGCAATTTTAGGTAGAGGCCTTTCAAACTACAGTATTTCTAATTAATAGGCTACCTTCTTCAGCTATTGAGCTTGATACTCCTTACCATAAAGTGCATAATAGACAACTTGATTATTCTTGTTTACGAGTTTTTGGCTCACGTTGCTATCTGTATACCTGGGACTCCAAAAGAAATAAGTTTGATCCTAAAACACTTCCTTGTATCTTTGTAGGTTACAGCGACAACTATAAAGGATATTGATGTTATCATCCTCCTAGTCGATGATTCCTCATCTCTTGCCATGTTGCATTCTCGAAGGATTCATTTCCTTATAAATCTATTGAAAAACTAATTCCTACTGACCACGCTAATATTATTGAATTTAATGACTGGATTGATACAACTAATAGTGATAAAATCTCTTTATCTTTTCAGGACTCAATAACACTTGGAACTAGTGATCATTTAAACTATTTCATCAGTCCATCAAATACTGAAGTTGACGCCCATGAGGAACTTGAGACTACTGATATTAATCTTGACCATAAAAGAATCATTTCAGATGCAAATGACAACATAGAGTGCTCAGACAGTCCACAACACGGCTTGCATGTGTCCTCTTCAGATTCATCAACTGAACAAGACTCCATTGTGGTAACTGAAGTGAATTCTCTCCTTGAATGTTCATCAGGTTGTGATGCTGAAGGATCAAATGTCTCTGGTCGTTCACAGCAATTAACAGATGCTCCCACTGAACATCATATGGTAAAAAGACTTAAAGATGGGATAACTAAGCCGAATCCCAAATACTCTCTTCATGTGTCACAGGGTGAGATACCACAGGAATCTCGAAATTTTAAAGTCGCACTTGAGCATCCTGGATGGTGCAAAGCAATGCTTGAAGAACTTGAAGCTTTGCATCATAACCACACTTGGAAACTTGTCCTACGAACTCCAGATATGAATGTCATAGGATCGATGTGGGTGTTTAAGACAAAGCTAAAGGCTGATGGGTCACTTGACCGTCTTAAAGCTCGACTTGTGGCTATAGGATTTCATCAAGTGGATGGAGTTGATTACATCGAAACATTCTCTCTAGTTATTAAGCCGAGGACTATTCGTATGGTCATAAGTCTTGCTCTTGTTTACCGCTGGGAAATTCGGCAATTGGATGTAAAAAATGAATTTCTACATGGCTATATCACTGAGGACATTTATATGACTCAACTCCCTAGTCTAGCTGAGCCTGCTCATCCCACATATGTTTATAAACTTGAGAAAGCCTTGTATGGACTCAAGCAAGCGTCGAGAGCATGGTTTGATTGCTTTAGCTCTTTCCTATTACAATTTGGATTCTTTTGCAGCTTAGCAGATCCCTCTTTATTCATTTATCATTCCCCTCATGGTATATTAGTTTTGTTACTTTACGTTGATGATATGTTGCTTACAGGTTCAAGTCCATCGTTCCTAAACCAATTTATTGATGTTCTCCACCACGAATTTGCTATGAAAGACCTAGGCAGCATTCATCACTTTCTTGGGATGGAAATTCACCTAAATCTGATGGCCTACATGTGTCTCAAACCCAATATGCTCTTACACTTCTAGATAGGACTCATATGACTGATTGCAAACCAATGGGCACCCATCTAGAAACAAAATTCAATAATACCACTGATGATACTCTTCTTGCTGATCCTAGTTTTTACCATAGTATTGTAAGGGCACTTCAATATTTAACACTCACACGACTTGATCTTGCATTTAGCATTAACCTCGCCTCTCAATTTATGCAAGCTCCTTGCTATTCACACTTTAAAATGGTCCGACACATCTTGCTCTATGTTAAAGGGACACTTTTTTTTGGACTGCAATTCTACTCACAGTCTACTCTTGATCTCTTTGCTTTTTCTGATATAGATTGGGCTGGATGTCCCACAAGTAGACGTTCTAACACTGGGTAATGCACTTTTATTGGTTAGAATCTTCTTTCTTGGTGTGCAAAAAAACAGAGCAGATGTCTCATTCCAGTACTGAAGCTGAATATCGATCTAGGGCTCATACCGCAGCTGAACTTGCTTGGCTCACTTTCCTCCTTCGTGATCTCCAAGTTTCTGTTCAATCTCCACCATTTCTTTTCTGTGATAATTTGAGTGCACTACACATGACCGTTAATCCTGTATTTCATGCTAGAAGCAAGCATATTGAACTTGATTATCATTTTGTTTGAGAAAGAGTTGCTGCTGGTCAACTTGTTACACGCCATGTTTCACCTATGAATCAGCTTGCTGATATCTTTACAAAAGCTCTTCCCAAGCCCAGTTTACACTCTCTTCATAGCAAGTTGTGTCTCCGGCCTCGTCACAACTTGAGGGACGGCATTAGCAGAACTTGGAAAGACAAGGAAGAAAAGGAAGGAATCTAGTCAAATTACACACAAAAGGAATCCCAATCCATTACAAGCAATCAAATTCTTTCTGGAAAACCAATCAAGTTAGCAATTTCGAGAATGAAGGAATTCACCAGTCTTTTACATACTTGATGTAGAATGGAATTTGTGTTTGTTAGGAAATACCAAAAATATATAAAGATTGTAATTTCTCTACAGCACATGGAACCAGTATAAA
>NW_019237586.1:103678-106261 GCF_002742605.1 Olea europaea var. sylvestris | reverse complement strand
AATTAATTAAAACAAGTTAAAAAGAAAATTAAAATAATCCTTGGAACTAGTAGAATATCCAAGATTCTTAGTTACATATATTGTTTTTGTTTTTATAGGCATTAAATCGAGTTCACAATTAGACACTGGATTTTTGTGACTCTAGATGATGATGATGATGATGATGATAATAATAATAATTATTATTATTTTCAATTTTAGCCTTTCATTTTTTCTTATTTCCAATTGAAAAATAAATGTCGTTATCTTAATTTTGGCTTTATTTCTTATTTTCATTATCATCAAATTCCCATACTTTCACTTGTAGCACTTATAAATGCCAGGTTAAGTTTCTTCTTTGTTCTATGTTTAATTTCCAACCTTTTTTAAGTCTTCTTGTTTCTTCTTTCCATGTGAGGAATTTATGTAATCGAAGTGTTTGAAAAATTCAGGAATGTTTAGAGTTGTTCTATGTTAGGTGTAATGGTTGTTCACCCTTAGCTCACCAATCTACTTTCCTCGATTTATACCAACTAGATAGTGAGGGTCTTGTATATCTAACCTCGATAGTCATGTTTAACTGAAATGTACATGACTCGATGCACATCATATAGACATTGAAAACTAAAGGGGCACAAATTATCGTATTTTTAACATTGGAGCACGAATGCGGTACCCATGTGAATGCTTGTTAAATGCAAGGATAATGTATGTCTCTTCTTTATGTGACAAGCATGATCTAATAAAAGAAATAGGACATCAAACTTCTTTTGCTTATAGTTAGAAAAATTTGGATACAAAGAATGAGAAATGAAGAAAGTGTTTTCATATGATATTATGTCTGAATTGGAAATCATTGTGTTGAAAATTGATTCAATGATATACAGTACATCTCAATATGTCCCACATAATGATAGAAACTAGAAAGAAAGAAGAAAGAATGCTGCAAATTTCGTACGAATATAACGTTGTCGAGTGAAGCCTCCTTAATGTCTTCAAGACTCATCATTCTTATCTTATCCATCTACTCATTCTTCACCATTTTTTCTTTCTTCTACTTTTAATTTTTTTGGCAGAAGAGGATAATCTTAGTATTAAAATGTCTTTATATCGAAAAATAAATGTAAGGTTATTATTTTTTACTTATCTCTTTGAGTTTCTATTTAATTGAAAATAATTCGCTATCTAGATGTGCTAGAAGGTATTCCTTCCTTTTCTTGAATAAGAAATATTTTTGATATCTATGCTCTCGACATCTAATATTTGCCTTGATAGTCTTTTCTTCATGTAGTTTTGCCCCGTTCGGGTTTCATTTTTGATAAAAATACATTTTTTCTATCTTATTTTCAATTATACATTTTCCATTAGAATAATATTATACATAGATCCAAAACTTTTTCTTATTTTTTAACCACACATTTTTCAAAAAATTAATATTTCAAAATATGGTCACAACCATCATCAACAACAACAAAATAACTCAAAATTAGTAAAGAACACAAGGATTTTTTGGTCTAAGTCCCAAAGGTTCAGTAACACCAAAAATTAGCTTCAATACCAATATAAACAATTCCCTAAAATAAGGAACACCCTACTGAAATTTTGGTCGAACACTCTACCAACCACTTTAGAAATATCATTCTTTTTTTTTGAAGGACTAGAAGGCTGTCATTGGATGCTAAGAAGTGAATAATTAGATGATATTGCTCGTTGAAAAAGTCCTCTCATTAATTTTCATTCACACGTTTTTGAATTTGAAATAGAAGAATCGTCTAAGATAAGATGCACCAATAATAACAATTATCTACTTTCAAACAACAAGTAATCCATTTATGTAGGAGTTGAGATCTATTATCGCTTATTTGTTGTCTCCTTGGTTGTTCCCTCAACACATATTTTACACTTCGGCGCATAATTTTTCTGAGCAAAAGAGAAGACGAACGACCTATTCGCACTCTATACAGCTATTTAAAACAAACTAGATGCTTGCTTGACGTGCTTTTAAGTGTTTACAACAATTCTCATAGCATCAAACCAAATATATCTAAGGCATGGCTTCAATAATTGTTATTGTCAGACATTACTACAATATCTAAAATAGTGTAAGAAGTCATCCTTGAATATTAGATGTGTTGTGTATGTGGCTCATATAGAGTGAAATACATATATATTGGATCAAATAAGCCGATACCAGAGCGGAGTGGAGTGAGGAGAGCGTAGCGCACTGAATGAAACACTTTTCCCCACGGTAAGATACATGGATATTTGCTTGTACAGGCCTTAAAGTCTTGTATGTACTTGGTTTAGGGTTAGTATAAATAATAATGTTGTAACCCAATTTTCATACTGAATAAAAATTATTTCCGATTCGCTTTCGTAGACGTAGGCACATCGTCGCATCACATAAATACTTGTGTTGATTTATCTCTTTCATCTCTTTATTATTGCGTATAAAATCCAACAACAAGATAAATATGAACAATTATATCATTGATTTTATTTATTATTTATTTATTTTTTCTTCCTGAAGATAGACATATGGCCTATTATCTTCATTGTGACCATTCATGATAACTTGAGTGTGACCATAGGAGAATTTGTTCA
>NW_019237586.1:95423-97660 GCF_002742605.1 Olea europaea var. sylvestris | reverse complement strand
CTTCATATCTGGATGCACGTGTTTTCATTAATGTTGGACCACAAATGGGAATCTTTGTGTCTTTTTCTTGTTTTAATTCAATCCCCATGAAGTGTATGCCACAGTTTTCAACATGGAATTCATGACTATTTGACGAAATTGATCGGACTTAATCCTCAATTTTATATTCAAGACTTTTACCAGCGTATTTTTCAGGTTCTTGAATGACATGGACTACCACGGTGGATTTGAATACGGTGAAATTGAGGAGGTATTATCTGCAATGGAGGCCAATTACGAGGCGTGGGTCAACGGCTTTGCACCGCTGGCGGTGGGGGCGGATGTTCCGGTGGCAGTTCAAGAATTTAGCCGTACTTTGTTCAATATGAGACCAGACATATCGTTATTCGTATCTCGCACTGCATTTAACAGTGATCTAAGAGGTGTTCTAGGCCTAGTAAAAGTGCCATGTTCGATAATTCAAACCATCGAGGATGTCTCCGTCCCAATGTCGGTGGCGGTGTACCTGAAGAACCACCTCGGGGGGCGGAGCACGGTGCACATGTTGAACGTGGAGGGGCATTTGCCACACCTGAGTGCACCAAATTTGTTGGCCCAAGAACTCCGGCGAGCTCTATCCCGGTGAGGTGAAGTTGGTCCATAAGGGAATGAATATGTTGTGGACATGCTGATTATCTAGCATTTGGGTTTTTTGAGATAATCTTATTCTCTCAGAAAAGGAATAAGAATCTTCACGTGACTTTCACGTGATGACGTGTTGCCTTTCTCCTTTTTTTGTTATTTATTTCTCTACCTTTCTTTCCTCCATAAGAGCATAATTTGGCAAAGTAGAAATGCAAAGAAATGGAATCTGTATTCTTTTTCTTTGTTTGTGTTCTATATACATCGTTTTATCTTGTGTGGGAAGAGATTAAAGTTGTGCTAACTTTAATATTGTTTATCAAGTTGACATGCTCAATTAAAGCATGGTTACTTGAGTTAGTGCCTTAATATCGTGTGAATATGTGGAAACTGATTTAATAATATAGAGATTAGGTGTACATTTTGAATTTTTCAATGACATCTAGCTGAGAGAAATAGATGAAATCATGTAAATCGATAGGTAGATGTCAAAATGATATAGAAGACACATTGTCTGATAGATAATACCTGACACTTAGGTTAGCTAATTCATAACATTTTACTAAATTAAATTTGATCGGCGAGGTCAATAAGAACCCCTTGAGTAACTACTCTCCGACCAAACTAAAGCTCCATCATACCTTGGCAGACGACCATGCCCGAGTAATCAGACTTACTACAATCGATTGAACCCACCATATTCTATAATGTCTCCGACATTAAGAAGAATCAATTTTTTAGTGGTTCCATCCAAACATGACTCATGCCAAATTTTTCTTCTCACCACAATTAAGCCCCATTTGATTCCATTTAATTTAATTTACTTTAATTTATTTTTCATATTCATTTTTAATCACATATTCACACAATAAAATATTCTACACGTAAACTTAAAATTTTTCTATACTTTTTGGCTACACATTTTCCAAAAAATACTATTCAAATCATTGTTTGAATTGTTTGTTTGGATGGATTCTGCTTTGGACCCTAAGGCAATATACGTCATAGTTTCATGTAGCTGAGGTCGAATTTCAAGATCAGGATTAGCATTGTGAGGTTAGCAATTGATTTTTCAAGCACTGAGTTATAGCAATCTGTTTGAGGATCGACCCTTCCAAAAATTAGTATGTGCCGCTAGTTGCGCTAGCGGTGAATACCGTCTTGAAATGGCTATATATGCTTTGAATCAAGAATGACAACATATCTTGAAAATTGCTAAGCATCGAAGTTTTAATCACTTAATCAGTTTCTAAACCTGTAAAATAGATCATGTAGGCTGTGTCCAAGTGCATTCTCGAAGGACATGACACCTAAGTGTATTTGTTCTGTCAGGTCTAAAGTGTATTACATATTTCGTGTCCAAAATAAAGTATCTTAGGAAGGAGTCAAAATCAGCTCAAGAAGATCAAGTCGACTAAACAATGCTCGAAGTCCACCAGAGATGACCTTAAGTGGATGTGTTATTCAGCCAAACCCTAGTTGCGATTTTTAGCCTATTTTACAATCCACAAACAACATCAAATATTTCATATTATAAATACCAAAGCCGTAGTCAGTCCCATATGTTAGTAGAGCCTCTTTTCATTAAAAAGAATTTCATGTAGAAGATAAAACAA
>NW_019237586.1:58791-93425 GCF_002742605.1 Olea europaea var. sylvestris | reverse complement strand
CAAAATACAGCAACAAGATAAATTGAAACTAAAAAACTTGACAAGAACGAATTTGAAGGCTTGAACACGATATCGTTGTCCTGAAACGATATTTGCCCCCTCTTCAAATGTAATGAGATGTTTAAGGGTATTCCGACAAACGATTCGAAGGATTATAACAAGCCTTGATACAGAAAAAATCAGAGTACAAAGAATTTTCTACCAAAACTTGAAGAGCACAATAAAGAAGATATGAATATAAATGTAATCCGTAATTTGATTGTTTGTGGAATAATATATATATTATAAGATGTTTTTCTAACATCTTTCGCTTGAACATGGCTCCTCTATATATAGGCCTCATCCAGATACTTGAAATGGTGCCAAAAGTTGAGTGAAAAGCTGTCAAATTCAAATCCATAATGTTAAAAAATGGCCACTTCCACGCATTTTATGTAACGTGATTTAACCACAAGTGTACGGTGTCAAATTTTGTAGTATATTGATAAAATTAGTTAGACCTTCCACGTGGCCAACCGAGAGCTACTCCACGTATTCCTCCTTGCGCACAATCAATGCACGGTCAGACGCACACGGCCGCGACCAGCGGGGGTGGTGGCGGCCGTATACACTCCGACGGTCAAGTTCGGTTCAGGTGGTCGGAACAGTACTCAGGGGTTGTGCAAAATAATAAAGGGGAGGAGAAAATATATATGCTTGTTATGGAGTGCTATTTAGTAAGAGTTTCATTACCTTTGCCTCTTGCCAACACTTAGGTATTTATAGGTGGGATGAACCGTTGGATGTAGGGCATGTGTATACATCTGACATTATGAGGTGTCTGCTCATAAGTGTCAATCAGCCGCGTCTGTAGAGTGGGCGGGTAATTACTTCTCCCGAGTTGAGTTGATATAAAGTTGATCGGTCACATCAACTAGTTTCATGGAGATATCAAATCAATTTAAACCTTAGGGGCAGAAAGGATCTTGGCAAAGATCTCCTTCTGAAATTGGCAGCGTATCTTCTGACACAGGTCCTCGGAGTGCACTTCGCCTCGACATCATGGGTGAGGGCGCTTCGGTCAGTTCGGCAGAATCATCTATGTCTCGCAGTGTGACAGTAGGTCGTTGACATTGGTGAAATCACTTCGGAACCACTTCGAGAGGGTGTCTAGCAGATCGAAGTGTGTGGTGGTGGACATTTCGAGGTGGTTCAGATAGGGGCGTAACAATGGTCTTGAAATTATGGTTACTACGGCACTGGTGGTAGATGAATATTTGATGAAGCTAGACTTGGAGATAGCAGATCTAGGAGCAGCATTCAATACAGTGACTAGTAGATTGGAAACTACATATCAAACCCTCCAAGTACTTGGTCAACAGCAGGAGAAGATTGAAGACACTATCCTTGAAATGAATCAGAAGTATGAGAAAATGGGGATAATGATGGTATAAATAGTAAATAGCAACAGACGTTAGAGCAGACCAAAAGAACAAAGGAATGGAAAGCTCTGTATCTAACCAAAGACTGGCAGTAGGCTGACACTACAAGGTTCTAATGGCCAGGAGATGGGTAACCAGACTAAGGGTGATACTAAGGAAGATGCTAAACTACCTAAAATTAACTTCCTTCAATTTGGGAAGAGGACATAGAGAATGGATAAGAAAAGCTAGAAAGTATTTTCAATTCCACCAAGTTATCGATGATCTTAGATTGGGTACTACTGAAATGTTCCTAAAGGGAAAAGCTAACACCTGGTTTGATGGTTTCATGCAAGCCACCCAAATGCTGATTGGAATTTGTTTTCTGAAAGTTACGTAGGAGATTTGTAGACAATACAGAGGTGGAGGTGATTGAATCATTTAGCAAGATAAGGCAAATGGAATCTATGGCTGAATACTAGGAAATATTTGAGGAATATTTGAGGAATTGAAAGCACAAGTGATGTTATACTTGCTCCATGTTCCTGAATCTTATTATATATCAGTATTTACAAGTGGTTTGAAAGGAGAGATCAAGTCTATGGTCAAGATGATGATATATTAGCTAAGGCATTTAAAATTGCAAGCCTACATGAATCTACAATACTGACCATCAACAAATTCCAAAAACCTAAAACCTTCCTACCTAATTCTAATAGATGGAGTCCTCATCCCATCAGACCACCTGATGAAATTAAGCCAGTTGAAACCATCCCTAAATTCAATAAACCACCCAACAACCTCAAAACCATTATACCTATAGATTTACAAACAAAAAGGAACATGGGGCTTTGCAATAAGTGTGATGAGAAGTATATAGTAGCCTATATTTGTAAGAACATGTCGTAGATGAAGAAGAAGAAGTTGGAACACTTGGAAGGTAAAGATTCTGAATCTGAAGAGAAATAAGAGTTGAATAAGTCATGGAAATTTCCATTAGTGCCTTAGCTAGTAGTTTTAAGCATAAGACCATCAGAATTGTTGGAGTAATAAAATGGAAGAATGTATCTATACTTATTGACAGTAGGAACACCCACAGCTTTGTCGATGAGATTCTTATTAAGGAGTTGAAATATACCATAGATAAAACGATTACTATGACCATCAGTGTGGCTAATGAAGGCAAGTTGGGAAGTAAGGCAGTATGCCAACCATGGGTGTGGAGATTTTTAGAGTGGAAATTTCAATTAAATTGAGAACCTTTAAGCTTGATGTTAGTAACATGGTCTTAGAGGTAAATTGGTTGAGCCAATTTGGACCTGTTTTGTTTGATTTCACACAAGGTTATCAGGTTTTTAGTGGAGTTAAGAAATGAAGCAGTTACACATTGAGTAAAAATGATGGAAGCTCAAAAGGTGGAGAAGAAGTTCAATGGGAGTAATTATGGGATTGTGGGATAATTGTACTACACCAGTAAAGGGAAAGAGGACAAGATACCTAGTAGAATTTTTTAGGTGGTCCATTAATTACTAGGGTTTTTGAAGACCAAAAAGGGCTGCTTCGCCCAGGTCCCCATAACCGTCATATTCTCCTAAAAAATGATCTTAACCTTTTAAAATCAGGCCCTATAGATGGCTTTTCATCCAGAAAATGGAGATAGAGAAATTGGTCAATGTGATGCTACAAACTAGGATCATCTAAGTCAGTAACAGTTCCTTTGCATTCCCAGTACTCCTAGTCAATAAAAGACAGATCCTGGAGGTTCTATGTAGACTACCGATAGTTGAACAACTTAACCATCAAAGATAAATTTCCAATGTCTCTTAATGATGAACTTTTGGATGAACTCCACGGGACAAAGTTCTTTTCAAAGGTGGATCTCATGGGCAGGTTACCACCAAATTAGAATCACTAAAGAAGATGTGCTAAAACAGCATTTAAAATACACTAGGGAGTATATGAGTTTAAGGTAATGCCCTTTGTCTTTACCAGTGCACCTGTTACTTTCCAAAGCCTTATGAATGAGGTATTTAGGAAAGAGTTGAGAAAATATGTGCTAGTGTTTTTTGATGGTATCCAGGTGTACAACACTAACTTAGATTCACATTGCCAACATCTTGGAACAATGATAGGTATGCTACAGAGGCACTATTTATATTCCAAGAGATCCAAATATAGCTTTAGACAGATGTAAATTGAGCACTTTGGCCACATTATCAGCCACGAGGGACTTTTAGTTGATCCTAGGAAGGTATAAGCTAAGCAACTCTGGCCTAAACTTAAGACCATCAAACAATCGAGAAGTTTTCTACGGTTAACTGGATATAATAGAAAGTTTTTTTAGAAGTTATGGTGTAATAGCCAAGTAACTAACTGATTTACTTAAAATGGACAACTTCTATTGGAATAAGGATGAAAATTCAGCCTTTAATTAATTAAAGCATTCCATGATTTCCACCGTCCAGGCCTCACCTAATTTCCATGAACCTTTTATCATTAAAACTGATGCTTGCCAAAGGAAAATTGAGGCTGTATTGATGCATGACAAGAAAACCTGTGGCTTACCTAAGCAGAGCCATTGGAATAAGGAATTTAGGCATGTCTATCTATGAAAACGAGCTTTTAGAATTATTTGGAATGGCCACCATTTCATCATTAAGATTGATCATCAGTCTCTTAAATACTTACTAGAGCAAAGGATCACAATACCGCTATAGCATAAACTGCTCACTAATTTAGTAGGACTTAGTTATGAGATAATGTATAAAAAAGGGGCTAATAAACTGGTGGCTGATACCTTATCCAAAAGGCATGAGGGAGAATAAGACTGCTTGGGTATAACAGTGGTGACCCCTGCTTGATGCAAGAAGTCACAGATACTTGTAAGGGAAATAATTTTGCTGAGGACAAGGTTCAATCTCTGCTGTTAGACCCTGATTTTGTTCCTAACTTGAAGTTTGGAAATGTCATTCTGAAGTACAAGGCTAGACTATATATTGGAACATGAGGGTAAATTAGATCAAAGGTGATCCAAAATGTTCATGGATCTCAAGAATCTATTCATTCAGGAATCCATAATAGCATTTATAGAGATAAGCAGCATGATAAGAGCGTTTTGTGCACTTATCTAGGCAATGTTGCTAAACTTTTATGTCATTGAAGTATTGAATTCTACTTAAGTTAATTTTCGTTTATTTCAGGATATGTACCCATTTTTAAGTAATTTGAAAAGAAAGAATGATCAAGAAGGATAAAATTTGGATAAAATATGCAATATTGAGATCAAATTCCACATGTTAGAATTTGAAGGACTCAGTTGCATTAATTGAATGAAGTGAGGCCTTGGAACAGAAATTGTAATTAATTTGGCCTTAGACCAATTGTAATGTTGATAAAATTCAAATGAATGAAAATCATATGAAAGAAAGACTTCTATTGGGCTTAAAAAAAATAGGAGGCTGAGTTTGAAAAGAATTGGATTGCTTTCTGGGAATTCTAATGGGACAAAAATTGGTGGATGTTGGGAGCTAAAAAGGCATTATGCGCACACAAAATTATGAACACAAGGAGGACAAAAACGATAACAGAAAAAAGAATGAGCAATCCAAATTTTGGGCAATAATTCATAAACTATTGTAGAAGGAATTTGGAAATTAATCACGTTCCGTCAATTTATCGACGATATTTTTTAAGCTTTATTTTTTTAATTCAGACATTATAAGTAGCTAAATATTTTTAGTGCTAGGATATGATGAATCTTGTATCATGATTTTTTAATTCTTGATTTTATTTCTTTGTGATATTCAAAGCACATTTTCAATTATTGAATGATTGATGTGAATTTATTTTTCTCTACAATTAACAGTTTATGTGTTTTGTAACTTATTTTACTTTCGAAAGATTGAAAATAAGTTAGAAATGTCATAGAGTCCAGTAGAAGATAGAAATATACCGCTATATTCTACGTGATTTTTAAGTATTCATAAAATCCTTAATGCATTTGCATACATCATAGAAATATAGTCGGGTCATATGTAAAAATATGTTTAATTCTACTCGACGTATTAGAAATATTGATCTTCATAATTAAATTGTGTTGTCAAATTGTTAGGTTCGAAGTTAAAACGGATTGATAAAAAGGGAGTCAGGATCTTAGTATTCTCATCACGATCGCAGTAAGAAGAAATTTTGAGTTGATTTTCATGAACTTAGGTCTTGCATTCATATGTGTATTAGTTAGTGACAATTTATTTGTAACAAATCACCGATTTTTATTATTTTAGTTAAGGAAAAGTTAATTTGAACTAAACATAGTATAATCTCTGTGGGTACAATACTTGGATTCTAAATTTATTTTATTACACGTTAATGAACCTTGTAATTGCAGTATTTTAAACAAACAATATTTTCGTAACACAGAATTTCAACTCCATTGATAGGTATTTTATTTGAGTTTAATTTCATTTACATTGGCACCAATTCGAAATTTTTCCCTTTTATTTTATTTTTCTCTACTAATTTATTTCAGTGCTTTTATTTCTCTTTCGAACATTTTATGCAAAATTAGGGAGATAGTGAACTAATACTAGCTGATCTGGAAATTAAAAGTACTTTTCACTGTAGGCAAAGAGAAGAAAGAGCAACATTTCCTACGAAAACTGAAACATACGAGCTCCATTAAGAAATGCGTCAAAGCCTTTATGGGACTCACACTAAATATTCGAACATGTCGAAAAATGATAAGCACTTCACCTTCATGGAAAGTCTGAAATCCTGGAAATGCATGAAACATTACAAATGAAAGGTCATTGATTTGAGTGTGCTCATGGGAGCTGCTGAATGTTTAAATGACTATCAATTGAAATCGAGAAAAAATCAGCCATTGTGGAATAGTCAAACTAATGGAGGGGGAAACAAACTTGTCAAATCCAACTTAAGCTTAAATGGGAGAAAGTGTTATTCTTATAATAGGGAAGAAGCCTATCTAGGTACCTGTCAGTGAACTATCATGGTAGCTATAACAATAATTGGAACAAGGTAAAGACACTGGATGGTAGATTTGCTACCATTCCTAAACTAGTATACTTTTTATGTGAAGGTCCTCATCGAGCATTGAACTGTCCTAAAAAATGACCCGTAAATGCTAGCAAATGGTAGATCAAGTTCAAAATAAATGTCCCACAAGTTAGCTATCTCGATGAGACCGACTTTGAAGAGGATGTAATTAGCGCACTCACATCCTTGCAATACACTATCACATTAGGTTGCAAAAAATGACGATGTTTTCTCGAAAGAGGTAAAAATTGAACAATNTTGCTTTGTGCAAATTGCTTCAACCGACTAAGAAGGACGAAGTATTATGCAAAGATCGATTTTAGATTTGGATACTGAAAGTTAGGATCAAGGATGAGGATGAAGCAAAGACTGCTGCGATAACTAGATATGGGGCTTTTGAATCCTAGGTAATGCCTTTTGGTTTGACAAATGCTCTAACAATGTTTTGTACAATGATAAATCATGTGCTTCATGAGTATTTAGAAAAGCTTGTGTGGTGTACTTGGACAACATTGTAATCTGTAGTGAGAACTTGAAGAAACATATGCAGCATGTAAGGCAAGCTTTTAATCAACAATGAGAAAATGAACTATATGTCAAACCATCAAAATGCTCATTCACTCAATCATCGTTGTCCATTGAGATCAATGTGGTTAGCAACTAACTCTTCATGTCACTGATAAGCTACTGCCCTATTGATATGAGTAATGGAACCTATCAACGAATTCTTCTCAAGTGACTCCAATTCCTTTTCAACTTTGGGTATTTGACTGAGAAAAAATTATGGAATAAACATATTATCAATATTTTCTGAATCCATCCATATAACAAATAATAAAAAGTCAAAAAGTTAAGGCCCGTTTATTTTTTTAGTGGTGAGAAACAATTTTTTTTTTAAATATTTTTAAGTGCTTTTCAATTCAAAATACCCAACAATCCATTAATTTTCAACTTATCTTTAATTTTTGCTAATTAAATAACAACTGGAAAAATAATTTATAGTTATGAATGAACAAATGTTGGTCGTTACTCAGTAGTATTACAAAATAGAAAATATAACCACCACAAAACAATCACTAACAATATATCAATTAATGGAATGTTGTTAATATGAAAAATTATTAAAAAAATAAATAAATTAAAATCACCTCAAAGACTAGACATCCTCCCAATTAATTGAATATGAGGTTTTATCTCCAAAAAAATCCCAACTTTGTTTCCATCTCCTCCATTTCAATATCAAGAAGGAAGTAGTGTTGGATTTATCTTCCACTTGAAAAGGTTAGCATTTACAAAATTTTTCATTTTTGTATCTTTTAAGTTACTGTTTCACAATTATTAAAGACAAATACCAACTTTGTGATTTGCAATTTACTAACTTCTTGTTCATTCATACATTAGGTTTCGATTTGCATGTATTTTTTAATAAGGGCAATGTTTTCGATTTAATGTGATGGAACATTTCCTATTTAATAAAGTATTGGTTCAATGATTTGTGAATTTTTCTCATTTAGTAGTTGAGTATTGATGAACATGATTAATGATGGAAAGAATGTATTCCATCACCCATGAAATGTTAAAACATGTGGTTCAAAATTACAGTAGAAACGATGACATGAAACTATCGACTCCAACCGATGAAATGTAGAGATCGACATTTACCAATTATCAATCTTGAATTTTAGTAAATGTCAAGCTCGACATTCATCTGTCAGAATCGACAATTTTTGTCCATATACTTCTTTCATGCGTGCGAATCTCATGCTAATAAATTTCGATATTCTAATTATGTTGAATTCTTATCATTGCCATCTCAAATGTTCTGGTATTAATAGTAATTTGAGATTCATCATATTGCACGAGGGAGATTTCGTGCATGCAGATCACAAATGGAAGTGGAGATGAAACAAAACCACTTCACTATTACTTCCAAGTGATATCACCGTAGTATCACTTGTGGTAAGATTGATGGAGAAGCTTCATATTCGTGATCCATCCACACAAGTTAAATTGAAGTTCAAAGTCCTGAATATGAATATACCTGCGACAGAAATACGGGAAGATAAGAATTTGAATTGGTACATTTTAGTTCATAAAGAAACCGCTCTTTGCATAAATCTTCGCAAAATGGAGGTTCCGTTATGTTTGTACACAGTTTGGATGCCAAATTTGAAGATCCTACATTTGTCACTGAGAAAGGTTTTGAAGATTTACAACAACATGAGTCCGAACAAATGCATTCATAACTGATAATGCACCTGAACACTAATTTGTAATATTGGGCCCACCTCAATACATGAGAACATGGATAACCCGTTAGATATAGGGCTAAAAATTTAGCGGATAGTAACAATCATACGTCACCACGTTCCACTATTTCGGATAGATATGAATCTATTAGAAGTTAGATACATTTGAAATAGTCCAAGATCAATTATTCTTGAATAATAATGGGTTGTACATGAAAAATTCTCATACTTACATTGCAAGACAAGTTCCACTTTTGAGTTAGACAATCAAGCTTCGGCATGCTAACTATTTCCTGCGCAAATGATAATTGTAAGTGAATGTTATGTGCTTCCGGATTGAAGTAGTCTATGATCTTCAACATTTGTAAAAAAATTCATCGATTTGCACACATCTTCTGTAGATTTTAGATGTAGCGCACATCGACATGCCATAAATTTGGTAGTTGTCGAATATATATTAGGAAGACTGGATAATTCAAATATACGCTATGATCTAGAATATAAAAATATAATGGGACCTCAATGCTAAAATCAGTTATAACAGGGTATGTAGGGAAAATATGACTATATTAAGGTTGCAAAATCGTATAATGGAAGATAGTTTCCAGAAATTATCTTCATACTGTCAAGTGCTCAAAAAGAAGAATCATGTTACAGTAACTTGCATCAGCATGAATTCTAGCTATAGGTTCCGCTATCTCTTCCTAGTTTTTTGTGCAAGCATACATAGTTATTTAGAGATTTGATGCCGGTAATTTGTACTGATGAAAGTCACCTAAGGATCCATGCAAATGTACTCATTTGCTAGCTGCTGCACTTTATGCTAACAACCAGATTTATCCCTTAGCTAGGGATGTCGTGGATAAAGAAACCAATAGATCTTGGATATGGTTTTCGACCAAGTTAAAGGGTGTTATAGATGACTCTGATGAACTCATATTTGTATCCAATAGGAAAAAAGCATTGAAAAGGCCATTTTAAACTTATTTTTGATGTCCCATCATGGAGCCTGCATGTGGCATATGGAGAAAAACTTAATCCAACGCTAAAATAGCTCAAATGCAATTTTTTGTTCAAATGAGCTACTCAAGCTTACCGTGTCGAAGAGTTCTAACGGCTGATAGGACAAATTCGTATCGTAAGTGCTAGATCGTTTGGGAACTTGTAGAGGAGGTTTTGTGTATTGGTCAAGAGCACTATCCGTTGGCCACGTTACAACATTATAACGAATAACAATGCAAAATAGTTTAATGCACTTTTGAAACATGTCCGTTGCTTACCTATCATATGTTTGATTGAACACATTCAAAATACTATGCAAAAGTTGTTTTCTGAGCATTGTACAAAACCAGCCTCATGTAATACCGTATTGACGTTAGGATGAAGAACGAATTACGTAAAACATTCAAAGGTGATACAAGGCTTCAAGCTTATGAGTTGATAGACGACTATTAACAAAGGTGGGTATATCTACCGGCATGGATATCGATAGATTTCTTGGAAAGTACATGCACCTGTTGTGAGTTTTAGTTGAGGGTATGCTATGTTTTTATGCTACTCGTGCTACTTGCATGAGAGGTAAGTCATTGTACGATCTATGATCCCCATATTACACGATTGCCTATTGGAGGGATGCTTATAATGACGCAATATATTCTTATGGCAAAGGAAGCTGACTGGGTTGTTCCCATCAATTTTAGTTCGATACCAATTTTTGCCACCAATAATTGTACGTTGTCCTTCAAGTAGACCTGCAACTCGACATAAACAATCCAGATTAGAGTCTACGGTACGAACCACAAAATAAAATCAATATGAACGAAATGTACACAACCAGGCAACATGTTCTAACCTCATTCCAACACCAAGCACATAAATCGCAATGATATTTAACGTTTTGGCTTGTATTTTGTTACACAACAATGATGACCATCGTTATTCATGTTCTATTATTCATGCAATGTTACTATTATCCATGTTTTTGAATGGTATGCTATCTGTTCATGTTCTATTTTCCATGTAATTTTACTGTCTTTTGTTTTTTAAATTCATATAATGTTGAACATTTCAAATGATTCACATGATGTTTACAGATTTGCATTTCAATTAATGTATATGTATAAGCCAAAATTTATTTGACCTCTTAAATTTGTTGTACTCATGGATTACAATAAGATACAAAGTAGTATCTGTTTACAATTAATATGTATGTATCACGGAAAGATTGAAAGTTGAACTCTTACATTTGTTGTACTCATTTATTACAATTAGATATACCAGTACACCTATAAACCTATTGTTATTAATATGTATTTTCATCTCGTCAAGGTTTTGTTGAACAATCTTTGTACACACACACACACACACACACACACACACACACATATATATACACACATATATATATATATATATATATATATATATTATCAATAATCCCTATAAAGTGGACAGACCTTATAACGGTTATGTATCAGGATATATAATGTTTTAGATTGATACACAACAATCATATAGAATCAATGATGATGCACTACACAATTGAGTGGATAACTGAACAAAGTGCTAACATAAATCTCGGCGTTTGATTTCCATATCCTTAACACTTATTTGTTTTGCGAAATAAATAAACTACATTGAATTACTTCACATGTGACTCATTAACACCAACAAGAATTGATTATCGAACTACAAAAAGTAATTTCTATTGTTCGTACATTAAATCTATAACTGAACACAAACTGTTGACATTCACAAAAAACAACCATACATGATCCAAATTCTAATCCATATACATCATTTTAGCATACAAAAAGGGCCCCATGCACATTGACTGCCAAAAAACAAGTCGTAAACATTAATCTTTACATGTAGGTGCACAATCTTTAATTTTTCTTCAATATCTTCATATTCCTTCTAGTGAAAGGAGTCCTGATTGTAGTTGTAGGTTTTTGAATACGTATTGAGTGTTGCTTCTCCATGGCAATGATATCATGAATCACATCTAGTTCAGCAGCCATAAATGGAACATTCGTGTCATCCCTTCTGTTGGTCGGAGGCTTACATGTGGCCTTCAGAGAATCTACTAATGGCATGGAAAAATGTGCCTCTATATGATTTGTGCTACACAAAAATCAGAATAAGAAAATGTTATATTTATTTACATTTCATTTATCCATTTGGAAAAATACCTTTCATTTACATCGTGCCATTACCCGAAGGAACTTGAACATTTTTTGAGGATGCAAGATCTCAATGTCTCATCAATCTATGTGAGCACAACATACAATTAATGAATACATTGTCCAAATTGGATAGAAGTAAAATAGATTTGTATTTTGAACAATGTAAGCTTAGAAAAATAGTTGAAAAATACCTCAATGAAATTCTTATCACCCACGCACCACCAAGTTGCTCGAATCAAGCTTCAACACATTTTTCATCGACAATTCCTTGAAACTTGCAATTTCAACTGTTAAGCGCTAATGGATCGTACCCGTAACTGTTTGAGCATATAATTTGAAAGGTTGTCCATTGCCACTTAAACTTGTTTCCATCTCATTAAACCTACGTTCGATCCCGTACTTTAAATCTATATATTTCTTGATCTCGCTGCATTGTTTGTCAACCTTTTCTCCCACATTACTTGGAGATCCATCAACACTGTCTGTATAGGAGATCAAAAGATGAATGTTATTGTTTGGAAAAGATGGGATATGGACATGGGATGAGTCCACTACAACACGAGGGGTAGAAAATGCATCCCTATCGAAAATCGGATAAGCATTTACTGGTGTATCTTCATAGACAACACATATATGATCTTCAATAATATCCTTAGCACTTTCATTGCCACCATCACCACCACTATACTTTTCATGGTCACTATCATCCCCATTTTCGTCAGAGCATCTTCTGAAGATTACCTCTCTTCATCGTCTTCATTGACCGATGACCATTGGCCCTTCATTGCCATTTTCATGTGTGAAACTATACATGTGTGATATTTAGGGCAAGCTCATCCAAATGAGACACATGATCATCATCCAAATATGCAAATGTGGTTATATAGGGGATTTTGCTGGTATAGATGGTCAAAGAGTCACGTACATATTAGGCTTCAAAAATTGAATAGGGAAAATGATGTACTGAATTGTGTAGGGCTGAACATAGTCCGGTTTGATTTGGTTCTAAAGCGAACTGAACCACACTTGAATTTTTGGGTACTTAGTAAGTGAAATCTTCGAATCCAAATTTAAATATAGAATTGTTTGGGTTCGGTTCCATTCGATTTATTTCAGTTCGGTTCGATTTGGTTTGGTTCGTGAGTTTTATATAGTAATTAAATTTTTTGATATACACAACAACACCACATTAATTTAACTGATGATATATACAATTTTAGCTTTTACAAAATAACCAATCTTTTATATCTTTTGCTCATTTCTTTGATAGGTTATTCATAGATTTAATTATTAAAACCACACGAAAAGGAAGATAGTGAACTCACATTAATAAAGAGAGGCGTAATGAGTTTTCAGTTCGATTTCTCCAAAACTATAGAAATAACACTACGATAGAATAATATATTTGTGTAAAACTTAGGTCAATTTGATTAAGCTAGGCTTGGATTGAAGATTAGAAATAGAAAAATCATATTTTGGCTTTACGAGAAATTAATAAGTTAGCAAATTTATTTAGAAAAAAATGAAATAATTTGACTTATTTAAGATATATAAATTAAAAATTAAGTAGATTTGGTTCTAATTCGATTCTTCGATTTTTGGTCTAGAATCGAGAATCGATCCAAATCTATCGATTTTTTTATTCAAATACTCATTTTGGTATTTAACTTAAGAAGAACCACTCTATTCGGTCCAATTCGAGTCAGGTCCGGCTCGTTTTGATTCGATTCAAGAGTTTTGTCCAACCCTAGAATAGTACATGTTTATTTTCAGTGAAAAAGTAATAAAGTAAAACTAATGAATTACCTCAGTATTTTTTAAGAATGAATCAATTGTACGTTGCTGTAGCTGTTTCGTAGCTATCTAGCTAAGAATCCTAGGGAAATGCAAACCAATTCACTCACTGAACCTTTCATCGAGCTCGAGTACGGCCTAAATGCCCATATCTTTTGACGAATACAAAATAATATCAGCTAGGTAATGTACAAATGTACTATAATACAAAAAGAGTGGTATTAAAATAATATCATCTATTCCAAAACAGTAAGCATACCTGAAGAGCAATGGAAAATTTATGCATTGTGTAGGTAATTTGCTTCTCCATCTTGGCCTTAGCAACACTTACTTTCTTGGACAAACCATACCAAAATATATTCTTCACATGTTGGAATCCTACTCTACTCCAAAGATAATTGAAGAAAAGCCCAAAGTTGTTGATGATGGACAAGGTGAGATTGATACCCACATTGTTGTTCGGGGCTATGAAAACTCTCTCAACTATTAGAGCAAGACCCAGCTTGTACTGACATGCTTGTGTCGTAGACGAATGAAGAAGGCCTTCTCCAATTGAGTGCATGTAACCCAATCGCTTATTTTAAACTATTTATCCTTTGGTCATGTCTTCATCGTGACTTATTGTATTCGTTGCTCATATGTATGAGACCGCTATTTGGGCCAATTAGCAATGCATACTCTTTCAATTTGAATCAACTGAGGTGCCATTGTATGTTGAACCATAATTCATTCCTCTTTGGATTTCTGGTCATTCTAAACACAAGCTGTTGAATGAGCTGTGCAGAGAACTGAAGATTCGACAAATGTGTAAGAAAACCCATACAAAAGTTATTTAAATCTATTTTCTCACCTTCGTTGAGCTAGTCAACTACAGTTTTGAGGTACTTCACTTTGCTGCTTTGCAATACATGTAAATGCAATTGATCATTTTAGCCAGAATGAATTGAAAGTTCATTTGGAAAAAAAAACATCAACAAATACGAAATGTCAGATGAAAACCATTAGTAAGAAGGGAAAATGGAATACCCTTATCATATTCACCAAAATAATTATAGAAAGAAATTAATATCGTATATGTAGTACTAAAACATGAACAAGATGTGTAGAAACAAATATCTCATATGACAAAATAGTTCAAAATTGTAACCAAACTATCAAGAATTCCTGCAACTAGTTAACTGTCACGAATGACATTTCATTTCTAAAGCTTATTCAACAACTATCGATATTGACATTTATGTGTAAGAGAAAATTTCAAGACAATGATCAGTTTATACAAATCTTAATGGCAACACCAATGACATCTCACAAAGGTCCAACATGCACAAGTATTCTAATAATATCAAGTAATCATATTCTACAATGAAAAATGAATAAACAAACTTCAATCCACAATCAGACTATCGTTTTACAAAATAAGCAAAATTTTCAAAACCAAAAAATGTATGAACCTTAATCACGAATATGTAGACGTATTCGATACTAACAAGGACCCCAACATGGACTTGCAATAAAATCCAGGTAATTTAAATTAAATCCATGCAATAGTCACAAAATCGAAAAATATAGAGAATTAAAGTTTACAAATGGAGCAAAAAATGGAACGATGGGGTCCCTCGATGACCTACGATGTTACACATTGAAGTTAACAAAGTAGTAGCAATAAACTCATAGGAGAAACAAAATGAATAAAAATGACTACAGCTCCCACAAAACTATAAATGACTACATATGTAAAATTAAATTAAATTGATATAAATGCGCAAATGATGAAATGCTATTGTCCACTAATGTGGATGTACTATTTATCCAACTAAAAATGTGGTCTATGTTCACCCAAATAGGCCAAATCCTATTTTATGTATAATGGGATTTTGAGCCTGAGGTAATTATATATCATAAAACTTGTTGAACTATTATTAATTTTTTAGTATAGAGAAGGCGAATATCAAAACACATTATGTTATAGATTGATACGAATAAACTCTTCCTAACCAAACAAGAAAACTTACTAAGAAGCCCTTCAAAATTGAAAAAAGCAAATATTTTCGTACACAACACCCACTAACCCAACACAGACACAGAGATAAATTTCACGTCAATGTTTGAGAGAAAAAATTCCCATCACCATTTTTATTACCTTTTTTTCCCGATGGCACATTTGCTTCAACACTAAAAGAACCCTCTCATATATCAAGTAATCATATTCTACAATGAAAAATGAATAAACAAACTTCAATCCACAATCAGACTATCGTTTTACAAAATAAGCAAAATTTTCAAAACCAAAAAATGTATGAACCTTAATCACGAATATGTAGACGTATTCGATACTAACAAGGACCCCAACATGGACTTGCAATAAAATCCAGGTAATTTAAATTAAATCCAAGCAATAGTCACAAAATCGAAAAATATAGAGAATTAAAGTTTACAAATGGAGCAAAAAATGGAACGATGGGGTCCCTCGATGACCTACGATGTTACACATTGAAGTTAACAAAGTAGTAGCAATAAACTCATAGGAGAAACAAAATGAATAAAAATGACTACAGCTCCCACAAAACTATAAATGACTACATATGTAAAATTAAATTAAATTGATATAAATGCGCAAATGATGAAATGCTATTGTCCACTAATGTGGATGTACTATTTATCCAACTAAAAATGTGGTCTATGTTCACCCAAATAGGCCAAATCCTATTTTCTGCATAATGGGATTTTGAGTCTGAGGTAATTATATATCATAAAACTTGTTGAACTATTATTAATTTTTTAGTATAGAGAAGGCGAATATCAAAAGACACATTATGTTATAGATTGATACGAATAAACTCTTCCTAACCAAACAAGAAAACTTACTAAGAAGCCCTTCAAAATTGAAAAAAGCAAATATTTTCGTACACAACACCCACTAACCCAACACAGACACAGAGATAAATTTCACGTCCCATCACCATTTTTATTACCTTTTTTTCCCGATGACACATTTGCTTCAACACTAAAAGAACCCTCTCACAAAAGTGTAAAGACCAATGCAATTCCATCTTACATGTACAAAGATCTAACATTCAAGTGGTAAATGTAATTTGACAATCATAACCTCACTCCTTCTTGGGTTATATATTACTAAACAATGTTGTATTGTGCATATTCAATGCGTTCTATTGATCATCATTATACATGACTTGTGCCATATACAAAGTGTTATTACATGGCTCTACATCACCGGGGCCTTCTTGTCCACGTGGCCTACCACCGAGGCTCTTTGGTCAAGCAACTAACCTACTCAAAGTATTGAAGCCACTTCCACGAAGCTTTCCACACAAGCAACATGCCTGAGAGATTAGTCCAAGGGCCATTCGTGTCTCTTTCGCTAGAGCCGGAGTTCTGAGGCAATAAGGTTCCACAAAGTCCGAAGCTCTCTATAGCCAAGGACAACCTACATAAAGATCCTAGACCATTTCATCCCTAGGCAAATTGGTAAGTTGTGGCCGTGAACAAAACTACAAAACACACTCCGAAATGAAAGCTCAACGCTTCCAAAAGAGCATGGGTTGATGAGCTTCCGCAAGTATTAAGGGCTATCTGAATTACCATCGAAACTCCAATGAAAAAAACTCCATTTTCAATGGCGTATGGTGCTGAGGCTATGAGCCCGATAGAGGATGGTTTACCTTCTCCACTTAGATTGTACTTAGTAAAATATCAAATGATGAGCTTAGAAGATCGGAGCTATATTTTCTCGATGAAAAAAAGATAACTCCCAGTTGAAGTTGGCTGTATATCAAAGGAAAATGACCCGCTATTACAATGAAAAAGTCAAAAGAAATTTCTATCGGATAAATGATCTAGTGCTTTGGAGAGTATTTCTATCCTCCAAGGAGCCAGAAATAAACACTTCGGGTCTGAACTAAGAAGGCCCATACCGCATCAAGGAAGAGGTCCAATCTAGCATTTATTGGATTGAAGATATGGATGAAAGGTACAGCCTCATCTATGGAACATGGAACATTTGAGAACGTACAATCAATGAATGTAGCTTATGGCAGAAAGATCTTATTCAGTCCTTGTAAAACTTTTGAATGTAAATAAATAAATAAATAAATAAATGTTCTATTTAAAAGCATCTAAAAGAAGAGAGACCTATTTCGTTAAACGTGTGGACACCTCGAATGAGAGGAATAGGTCTCAAAAGGGGATCACCTCATTTGTACTCAAAGGAAAATATCACATGCCTCATCTTGACGAAGCTAAACGCTAAAGGAAAAGCCTTCATATAGATTAACCATCTACCATATAAAGAAGCTTGGGATCCTCGGAGGAGAGGATCAAATCTCAAAAGGGAGATCACATCGTTTGCTCTCCGAAGGATATATCACATGCCTGGTCTTAACGAAATTGAACGTCAAGGAAGAAACTTTTATATGGATGAGCCATCTACTATGTAAAGAAGCGTGGGCGCCTTGAAGGAGAGAATCGAATCTCAAAAGGGGATCACCCCGTTTGCACTCTGAGGCGTACATCACGTGCCTTATTTTCGCGAAGTCGAACATTAAGGAAAAGCCTTTACATGGATAAACCATTGACAATGTAAAGAAGCATGGATGCTTCGGAGGAGAAGACCAGATTTCAAAAAGGGATAACCTTCTTTGCACTTCAAAGTGTAATCACACGCCTCGTCTCGATGAAACTGAACGTTAAGCAAGAAGCCTTTACATGAATGAACCATCCGTCATGTAAGGAAGCGTGGGTACCTAGAAGGACAAGATCATATCTCTCAAATGGGGATCACCTCATGTGCACTCCAAGACGTACATTACATGCCTCGTCTTGACGAAGCTGAAAGTCAAGTGAGAAGCCTTTACATGGATTATCCATCCACCATGTAAAGGAACTATCTCATTGCGTTTTTGAGGTGTACGTTATGAGTCTTTCATTAAACCAAATTACACGTATTTTTGAAGTTAAGTTGAAATGTTTCAATAAACAGTTTGTTATTGGTTGAGTTAATCGATTGTTCAAATGAAGTCGATACAATTGAATAAAGTAATACATAACGCAAATGAAATAGTTCATTATTTAAGGTATAAAATCTTAATCTCAAAGATTGGTTAAGTTATTAAGGTTGATTAGACGTAGAGTTAAGCCTTGAAGGTAAGGGAGAAATGTGCAAGTTAAGTACTGCATTAGAAATTGCAAAAAATGGACAATGAAGTACAGTGGAATGAAGGAACAAGAACATTCATTTCATTAATGAAGCATTTATAATAGAGAGCCGAAGCCACTACAGAAGGAAAATAAAAAATTCTACACTATGCCAGAGGTGGTTGAGGCTTCAATGCCTTAGCAGGTGCTTAAGTTGAAGTTTCTTTCTCAAGATCCTTCTGGTCCACTTGTCCTTCAACTACCGCCTCAGCTGGAATTTGAGCAATTCATCCAAATATTCTACCCTTAGCTCAGCTGTGTTTAGTTCTGGAAAAAGTTCTTCCATCTGTTCCATTATTTTGGCGTAGTCAAACCTCCTCTAATATGTGGGGAAGCTTTAATACTCTTTTGTGAGGTGGAAGTTAGCGATGTAGTCCTTCACAGCCACATCAATCGCCAGTGGAGTCTCAACCTTGGCTTTCTCAGCCTCCTGTACATAGTGCTTTATTTGGTCTTCATTAGATTAATTCGAATCTTTGAGCCTAGTGAGCTCTAAGTTTGCTTTCTCCAGAGCCTCTGCAATAAGCTTCTGATGATTGTTTGAGGTCTCCACATTCTTTGTTAAGGAGGCTACCTTGCACTGAACTCGTGTACTTTCCTCTTCAGAGCTTCTATTTTGGCTAAGGCAGAATCCAATTTAGCCACATCTTCAACTTGTTGGGCCCTCATCGCTTCAGCTTTGGCTTTTATTCCTTTCAATTCATCCTTGACAATCACCAACTTGTCTACTGAAGCTTTATTCCTTATCTGAATGTCAGTTAGAGCTCCTTGAAATTCGAAGGCAGCCCAAAAATCTCATAAAACTCCTAAGGAATCTCATAAAGTCCTGCTCCATACGCAGGCCGATCTAAGGTCGTATGTGCTGCGACACTTAGTGAAAAAAATTTCTCCTAAGGAATCTTATAAAGTCTTGCCCTATACGCACGACGAGCTAAGGCCGTACGTGGTACTACACTTGGTAAAAATGTACTACACTTAGTAAAAAAATTTCAATGCATAAGCCTGGTTTGGAAAGGAATTATTGTACAACTAAGTACAATTCATTCAAGGTAATTCTACATGCTATTGTAATGCTCTTACAAATTTAGCTAAGTTTGTGAGTCATTGTCATAAAACAATTATCCATTCCAAACAAAATGTCATAAAAAAGTTAAAATAAAGTTCATTCATAAGCCAAAAACATAGTGCAAAACTAAATACCAAAAAATAATATTTTTAACCGATTAAGGGTCTTGAGGGGCTGGGGTAATATCTTCAACATCCTGAGTTGTCGATAATACCCGGACTCTAGCAAACTCAGACAACCTTCGCAGCTCTTCCTTCTGCCCCTCTAGTGCCTCATCCAGAAAGGCCACATCAATATCAGTCCTCTCATTCCTGATGTGCCCTACCAGCTCCTCCAGGGCTACAACGTAGACATCCTGGGCTACGACGTCAAACTCGGAGGACTCCTGCCAGGCCTTCACCGCTCTGTCAACCTTAGCCTCAAACTCTTCAACCCTTTTGGTGGCCTGCCTTGCCCTTTCGTTGGCCTTTTGTACCTTCTGGATGGCCTCTCTGACTTTGCCGCGCTCTTCTTCTGCTCGAGCTCTGGCCTCTTCCTCCGAGGCCCTCAATGCCTTGATCTCTCCCATCAATCTCTCCTCGACATCGTGCCTGGAGTTTAGCTCGATCCCCATCCGATTCAGCTTCTCTTCATACTCCTTCTTCCTCAGAATGAACTGGGCCTTTTCAGCCTCCATGCTGTTATAAAGATTGAAGGCCTGATCCTTTGCCTCTATGAGTTTGTCCAGCTCGAACTTCACCTATTTTTCAAAAATAAAAAATCAAGTAAGTCATTAAAATAGTTATAAAATTGATCAAAAATCAAGTAAGAAGTATACCTTATCCGTCACTGCCATCATGTATAAAACTGATCAGTGGCCATAGAGCTGAGCAGTGATCAAGGCCTCACCAATGGACATCTAATTTAGATAGCCCTGCTCTTTCTCACCCAAGCTCTGGGTAAGCAGATTGGCCGACTCCCTCAAAGGTGAAGTGAGTGCGGCAGTCATTCCCCTGGAAGGAGAAAGAACTCAGAGATAATCCAAAAATATTTCTGATCTATGTCCCACCAAACTTTCCCAGCTCGGCCTCTGTAAATCTGGGCCCCTATCCTGCAAGTTTGCAAAATTGGTCCCAAAAGTAGAAGGGGCAGCTGGAAAAGGCAAAGAAGGGCTCGATAACGGCACTACCTCAGGAATTCTCAGTGCTGCCGGGGGCGTAGGTCGGTTCCTCAATGGAACCTCCTCCTCCACTTCTTCAGAACGGCTCTCCAACCATTCTGGGACTTCTCTCTTCTTTTCTTTGGCCGCAGTTGTCACCTTTGCTGCCTTGTAGCCCTGCATCTCGTCCTGATGATCTGGGAAAATAGTGAAATGCTCAATAAACATGTATATACATAAAGAAACTACAACCGCGAATGAGGGTCAAAACAGTACCTGAACTGGATGGAGCCGAACTTGAAGCTCGTACTTGCAACAAACCGGTACGATATAAGTTCAAACCTGAGATCACAAACTTATAGGACCTTTGCTTTTTAGGTAATGATCTTATTACCTCAGCTCGCCTTTGTGTATATTTGGTTAACGTCTCCTTCTTGTAATCTGCACAAAGGAAAAATACCGAGGTCAGTACTTCGTCAACATATGCCTTACTAAAAGATTAAAGTCCAAAAAGACACTTACATAAAGAATGATAGAGCCTGGGGACCACGTCCTCCCTATTCACCCCAGCAGAATGAAACTACCACTCCCCCGATACATAGAACCACTCTTCCTTCCACTTCTTAATTGAGGAAGGGGTATCTAACACCAGAGAACCTCTCGTCATGGGCCTAACACTTGTGTACCACCAACCCGAGTTCTTCCTATCCTCCTTAAAAGTAAACAGAGAATTGAACTGCTGGACACTTAGCTCGGGATTCCCCATTTGGTTCCACAGAATAAGGGTGGCTATTAAGGTTCACCACCCGTTAGGGCATAGCTGCGTGGGAGCTATGCCCCAGGAAGAAAGGAATGTACGAATCGCCCTAGGAAAGGGAAGCCATAGGCCGGCATGAAGGATAGTTGAGTTCAGAGCAACACATCCCTCAGGAAGAGCATCAGGCCAGTCAGATGGTTCTGGTATTATCATCACTACCGAACTAGGAATGGCGTATTTAGCTCGCCAGCTGGCTAACACATCCCCTATCACAACCGACCTATAAGAATTCGCCCCCCACTCCGAACATCCTTACCGGATCTACCTGCTCCCTTGGAACCCTCACATCCTAAGTCCATGACAGGATGCCCTAAGTCGATCCTGTTAATTATGGAAATAGGAACAAGGGTAAAAACATTCCTACAACTAGAAGACGAACTCGTCGAGAAGGAAACTGACTCTTCCTGCTGGTTGCCCCAGGAATGAACTCTAGACTCGTCCGAACTCATGTATAAACTAGGAAACAAAGCATAAATTGAAAGGAAGAAGCAGATAAGAATAGAAGAATACCTGGGAAACGAACTGGGAAAACGACCTCACTCGAATACGAACTCAGGAAATTGGCCAAATATTTGAGAAAGTAAAACCAGCGAAATAGGAGGAGAAATGATTGACCAAAAAGGAATTTAAAGAAAGAGAAGCTGATAGGGTGCGATTTGAACCGTTCGTCTAGAAATTGAGGGAAAAATCAACGGCTCAAAAGCTTAAGAAACAAAACAACGTAGTTTTAGCCAAAGCTTGCTGAAGAAGCTACTTATAAATGGCGTACAGCTCATCCACCTCAAAAGATGACACTTGTCACAGCAATAAATGTACTTCTTGGAGAAAGCATCACTGAGGTCAGGCCCCCCTACGGTAGAGTTTACCTGGGGATTAACTGTTGACATCCGAACTTCGACCTAATAAAAATATTTGCTAATCCCACCTCAGTTAAATATAATTTCGGCCTATACTCCCAGGGCAGACATAGCCGCCGTTATCTCAGGAAAACATCATAATTATCCCTTATCACATCACCCTATCAATCAGATACACTTACCACAGGTGACGTCATCGTCGCCCGGAACAACCAATTCCAAGTCCTCAAACTGCAACCCCTTACAGGTCATCATTACCTGGGTAATACATTGACACATGACCACCGGCCTCATCGGCCAATCACAGGAGAATTTGGCGACCCGAGTTCCGAGCACGACACTGTTGCTGATTTGATTGATTTAATGTAATGTCGGCTGAAACTATGTATAAATAGTTGAATAAGACTCTTTAAAAAAAAGAGTGAGTTCAGATAACGACTTATGGCATAATCACACAGAAATGACATTTTTGTGGTCTTTTTCAAGCATAAATCACTTTTTTTCTTAAAGTTGGTTCAAAATTATTCTTGCTAATTTTGACGTCAACAGATGTTATAATCAAAATAAATAACTTGCTTTAGATTTGACCTCATCAATAAAAAGAATATTTGTTAAAATGTTGAAAATTGGCTTAGTAAGTAATGAAATATCAAAAAGACAGGAAATTAATATCGACAAAAGTTCAAGCTTTCCATTTGATTGATCAAGGTCCCCTTAAACCCTAGGTAAGCAATTGACATATTTGGGACATTAGGCATGAAGTGACATGATCACGATGTAATAATATATGTTTCATATAATGTTATAAATATCAAGGTGCAAATTGTTGAAATCGTTCGAAAATCGGGTATCAATCGGGTAAGTAATTAAATGAACGGTTGAAGAATTATCTCTATAAAATATTTTGGGATCTTAGGGCAAGTGAAATGGATTGTAAGAACATCAACATAAGCCAAATATACTTGATTTATACCTGTAAAGATAGATATAAAATTAGATTTATTATTATTATTATTATTATTATTATTATTATTTTTTTTTTTTTTGTTAACTAGTGATCACCTCATGCTTGAAATATTTGTCATTTTAATACCTAATTCCTTTAACCTTAAGGCATCAACCTCGTGTCCTATCCCTTAAGTACTTAATATAGGATGAACATATATCTTATAAATCATAAATAGATCCAAATATAACAGTAAGAAAGTCAAAGATTGCAGCAAAAGAGACACCTCCTACTTACCTTGTGAGGACTTGTCAATCTAACATTTAATTCCTTCGACCTTAAGGCCTCCAACACGTCTTCTAAACCATTATCACTATATATTGGATAGATATACATCTTCTAAGACACATATGACTCCATATAAGATAAGGGAAAGGTCAAAGTTGGCTGCATAAATCCATATCTTGCTTGGATAGCTTATGCTTAAGTTCACTTGTCCTTCAACCACAATTTTCTTCACCCTTAAGTATCACTCACGACCCCAATCTTCAAGATTACTTATATATCTCTTAAATAAGATATTCAACCCTCCAAATTTATCCCCAAGTGACCCTGAGAGAAAGAGAGAGCAAAGGAAGCAAAGAGAAATAGAAAAACAAGAAATTGGAATTGCAGTTTGAGCATGTTAGTTCAACTCACGGTTTTGAAATCTTTCCTTTGTTCTTTTTGGTGTTTTATAACCTATCCAAATTCTGAACTTTCTTGAAATTAGGTGGGAGGTTTTGATGATTTTATGATGGTAAAATAGGGGCAATTAATAACAAGAATTTGAAAGAAAACAACCTGGACAGAGGTAGGTTGCTGGTTTTGAATGATTTCAAACTTGATTTTAGATGATACTTAGAGTATAACTTATATATATCAATATTCATGTTTTTATATGCAACCATGAAGAATAGAAGTGATCTTTAATGGTCTAGAATTCTATTGATGGCATAATAATACAATGGGAAATCGAAAACTGTCACATGGAAAACAAAACTTCCTGATTTGATGTGGTGAAAAAGGGACGATTTTTGAGGCTAAAAAAACTTCACTTGTTACAAATATAGAGCATAATTAGCTTCACATACGTGTTGTAGAAGTGTGATAAAAATTTGGGAGTCGTATCGTATATAGATAAATGGGTGAGAAAGGATTGAAAAAATAATTGGACAGGAATGGAAATCTGAAAACAGGTTTTGTCCATTTGTGTGTTTAATGTGATTTCAACATTTACATGTCAATCAATTATCTCTTGGGCCTAGAAAATAGATTCTAAGGAGTGTTAGGTTGTTGACAACAATTGGATGACGTTGATGTTCATAATTGGACTCGAAAAATATCGTGATTTATGTGACAAGATTGTAATGCCGTTAGTAACTTGAAATGATGAATTCGTTTAAATTATTTTGATGTGAATGGATGTGTTTTGGGATTGTGTGTATTAAGACTATTAAATTGAGGACCGTCTTTATTATTAAATGGTAATACAGGAGACTTTCCAACGTTAAGTGAAAAAAAAAATGATCCAATCTCCGTAGGAGCTTGCACACACAAGGGCAAAATGTAAGTAAAATTTTAATTGCAGCTATGATACAAAAATTGAATATCTGTGACAAAGTAATGTTGGAATATTTACTAACTTTAGTAAGAGGCTCATTTATATCATATGATGGTTATGATTATTGAGTATGTAGTTGTGGAACCCATTGATACTGATTTTTATTAAGCATGCATTCATAAGCATTTTCATCTACATGCACCACATATGATCATGGTTGAAAATTCAACATGTGAAACATGGTTTCAAATTGAGTTTTCCATATAAATGTTTTATTGACCACTACTAGGGTACTGCGGCATGCTCATGTGATATATTTTGACATCGCGGGTGATACTTTTGGAGTGATTGCAAAGGTAGACAGGGGATGGGCCTTTGATAATCAATGGAGGGTAGACCACTTGATCGTGTTCGTGTGATATTATGATTATTAGCGTTGTCGAGTGGGAGACTTCTTGGGTGATCTTAGAGGCAGTTAGGGGATGGGCTCTAGTTGTCACGAGAGGATGGTCCACTCGTCGATGTCGTTATTGTCTATTTGATTATTGATATTACGTAGAATTCTATCCGCTGCATAGTAGGTGAGTCAAAGGCCCAATGAAATAAAAGATTTCAAATGAAGTTATTTTGAGCTGATTTTGATGAATACTTGAATATGATGCATCTTTAGCAAAATGTTTAAAATGAAAAACGTGCATGATTTTGCTTACTAAGCGTTAGCTTATGTAGTTCTTGCATTTTAAGTGAGCATGAAACTATATAGAGATCATGGCTAGCTATGAAGTTCTTACGGGATTTCAGAGTTCGATGTACATGGACGACGACTTGTATAGTTATTTTGTGGTCTGTTATTTTGAGCTTATAGTCTATTATTTATATTTTGGGGATACTATATTGTATAACATTTGAAATGACCTGTAAATATGTTTATAACTTTAGAACACATGCTGGATTATGGTTATATGATATTTGGTTTCGATATACCATATGATCGTCATAGGTGATTAGGAGTTAACAAATAGGGAATAATGTGATTGAACAACCTCAACCTATTGTGATCGAACAATAGCTTGCCCAGCAATTTCTTGACATGATGCGAACGTTCAACCAAGCTACTATGTCGAAGCCACCACCTCCTTGACAGCTGACATCAGTGCTTGCGTCACTACAACCTCAACCACCTCAAGAAGCTATAATAGACACTAGAACCACTATTGCAGTTTTAGAATTCAGAAGACAACATCACCCAACGTTTGATGGTAGCACATACCCTTTAGAAACAGAGGATTGACTGGTAGGTATAAAAAGGATCTTTGAACTCATTAACCGCCCAAACAAATTCTTTTGAAGAAGTACTATCCAATAAGTGTTCCAAATCGAAAGGAAGCAGAGTTTCTCACATTGATACAAAGTTCAATGTCATTAACCGAATATGAGCACAAGTTTTCATTATGTTCCTACTTTTGTGGACATATAGGAGAAGAAGGCGAGACGTTTCAAACAGTATTTAAGGGATAATTTGAGATAGGATGTGATAGTGCTTGATCTGGGAACTTACCATGAGGTTTTAGCGAAAGCACAGTTAACAGATTTCAAAGGACATGCTAATGGAGAAAATAAACAACTGTATAGGTAGTCAGAGAAATGCTAGTGGATGGATAATATGGGTAAATGAAATAAAAACTTCTCGAAGAAGGGTAAAGAAAATATGTCTCAAGATGGCATTATGGCAATAAGAGCTTTCAGCTTTGTGACAAATGCTAGAAGCACCATCTGGGAACTTTTATTCTAGGGACAAAATGTATGTTTTTGGTGGGGAAAACGAGAACACATAGCTATGTTTTACCCTAAGAACAAACAATGTGAAAACGGACAACAAAAGAATGAGAATGTCAAAAATAAATAAAAGAATACACAGTTAAAATATGGCAATACACAGGAGAGGTAGGTATATGCACCAAGGGGCTGGAAAGAATCTTTGCATTGACAAAGAAAAATGAGGATTAGAATCGAAATGTTTTGGTGGGTAACATCCTCATGTCTGGCATACTAGCTGATGTATTGATAAATTTTGACATAACTCATTCCTTTATATCCCTTAAATTCATATATAAATTGGGTGTGATGTTTGATTCTACATGTCTATTCCCTTGGGGAATATGTTGAACACAGATCGTATAGTTAAATTATTAAGGGTAGAAATTGATGGTAGATCATTGGAAATGGAGTTGTAAGTGATAGACATAAACGAACTTGATGTGATTCTTGAGATGGATTGAATATCCAAGAACCACGAGAAAACTCGTTACTTTGAGAAAGAATATGTATTCCTAAACTAGGAAAAAAGGAAATTTGATTATCTAAAACATGGAATTAACCCTTACCTCGCATCATTTATGCACTGCAAGCACTATGGATCTTACAATCAGAAGATAGTGTAGGTTTCTTAATATCAGTGATAGGAAAAGTGGAAAACAGTGAACTAACAATTAATGATGTTAGTGTAGTACGAGAATATCCATAATTTTTTCTTGAAGAATTGCTTGGAGTGCCATCAGAACGGGAGGTAGAGTTCACAATCAATCTCACTACAGGCTCTGCACCTATATCTAAGGCTCTATATAGGATGGCATTGAAAGATTTGTAGAAACTAAAGACACAAGTAGAAGAATTGGTAGAAAAAGGATCCAGTGTTTCACCATAGAAAGTGTTGGTGCAGTTTGTTAAGCAAATGATGACTCGATAAGAACATACTTTATTGTAGAGAATTGAATAAAATTACTATCAAGAATAAGTATCATCTCCCTAGGATTGAGGATTTGTTTGATCAATTTTAGGGCATAGTGGTGTTCTCCAAGATTGATCTAAAATTTGGTTACCATCAATTAAGAATCAAGGCAAGTGACATTTAAAGATAGCCTATAGAACTCGGTATTGGCCATTACGAGTTCTTAGGTATGCCATTTGGCCTAACTAATGCTCTCGAAGTCTTTATGGATTTGATGAATCGTGTCTTTCATGAGTACTTTGATTAGTTTGTTATCATGTTCATCTATAATATTCTCATCTATTCAAGACGTAACGAAGAGCATGAAGGGCACTTAAGGATACTGCTAGGAGTTCTATAGAAGGAGAAACTTTATGCTAAGTTCAAGAAATATGAGTTTTGATTAAATTGATCGTATCCGTTGGACACATTGTCAAAACCTGAGGCGTAGAGGTTAACCCAAACAAAGTAGAGACATTGTTAAATTGTTGAGGCCAACCAATGTAGGAGAAATTCAAAGCTTTTTGGACTTAGCGGGATACTATAGAAGGTTTATTGAAGGATTCTCTAAGATACCAAGACACCAACAGAATTAACACGTCAGAATACAATGTTTGATTGGACAGAGAAATTTGAGCAACGTTTTGAGGAACTGAAGCAGAAGCTAATGAGTTCTCCAATTAACTATACCTGAAAGATTAGGGGGTTTTATAATTTATAGTGATGCCTCTAAGCAGGGAATATTTTATGACTTGATGAAGCATGTAAAGTGGTCGCTTATGCATCAAGATAATTGAAGTCACATGAGCAAACTACCCCATACATAACTTAGAATTTGCTGTTATAGTCCATAAACTAAAAATTTGGAGGTACTATCTTTATGAAGATGAGTGTGACATTTATACAAATCACAAGAGTCACATGTACATCTTTACTCAAAAGGAGTTGAATATGAGACAAGGAGATGGCTTGAGTAGGTAAAATATTATGATTGCAACATTCAAATCACCCAAGGAAGGCGAATGTTGTAGCAAATACCTTGAGTCATAAAGTAACGTTTCAAGTAGCAACTTTAACCATGCAAGAGCCATTATGGAAGAAATTCGAGAGATTAAGTCTTAAAGAGGTCATAGCACCGCTAGGTGCTATTGCTCTGGTGGCACCACTTTCAATTCTACCAATGCTCCATGATAAGATTAAGGACCACAGAAAGTCGATCAGTTGTTTGAATTTATTAAGTTAGAGATTGATATATATAAGCAAAATGATTTACCATGGATAAAGGTAACACCTTATATTATCAAGACCCTTTACGTGCCAAACTTTGAGGAGTTGAAAATGGAAATACTAGAGAATGTTCACCCCACCCTTATTTAGTACATCCAGGAGATACAAAGATCACTGAGACCTTAAGGTGATACTTTGGTAAGAAGACCTGAAAAGACATATAGTTGAAATGTCAAAATGTGTTTAGTATATCAACAAGTGAAGGTTGAACACCAACGATTGTCAGGGTTGCTTGAACCATTAGAGGTTCCGAAATGAAGTGGGAACATGTAATGATGGACTTTGTGGTCAGTTTCCTAAAGTTAACAAAAGGTCATGAGACTATTTAGGCCATTGTGGATCAACTTACCAAATTTGCTCATTTTTTGCTCGTTCAAATGACATTCTCAACAGTTGTATGTGAATAAGATAGTAAGGTTATATGGTATGCTCGTTTCAATCGTATCCGATAGAGATCTAAGGTTCACATCAAAATTCAGGAAAAGCTTACATAGGGCTATGAGGACTAAGCTAAAATTAAGTACGATTTTCCACCCTTAGATAGATGGTCAGTTTAAGTAAACTATGCAAACATTTGAGGATATGCTTTAAACTTGTCCTCTTGAGTTTGGGGGCATTGGAGAAATATTTATCCTTAATCGAGTTTGCATATAACATGAGCTATCATGCCTCTATTGGAATTGCACCCTATGAAGCATTGTATAAGATGAAGTGTAGATTGTCAGTTCATTAGGATGAGGTCGATGAGCAAAAGATTTTAAGTTTAGAGACTATTGAATGGACAGTGCAAACTATGAAGAAAATTCGAGCCAATATGAAAATATTTTTCAACATAGACAGAAAAGTTATGCTGATAGTAGAAGAAAGGAATTGGGGTTTTCGATAGTGATAAGGTATTTATCAAGGTTGCGCCCAATGCTTGAAAAGTACATCCTTGATCCAAGTAATGTGGCCAACAATCAGTCCATTGAGTTAGAGAGAGGTTTGAGTTATGATGAAGTTCCAATTAGAATCATTAATAAGGAATTTCAAGAATTCAAGGATAAGGTAATCTTTTTAGTGAAGATACAATGGCTCAATCACTCAATTGAAGAAGCCAAAGAAATCTAAGATAAACTTCGAGGATGAAATTTATTGTTTAAAGGGTAGATTGTAATGCCGGTACCCATAGGCCTAATTTTATTAGTTTCTTCGGCACATTATAAAAATAGTCAGGGTTAATATTTTAGCCTGATTAATTACATGAAAGTCCATCGAGTAAAATGATACCCCACACCTTTTGTTTACTTTTCCTTTGGGCTTAAGCCTTAGTTATCAAAATCTTATTTAATTTTAAAGATAAATTAGATAATGTTTTAATTTTATTTCTTTTAATTAAACTGAAATTTTAAATGGTTGAGATAATATTTTGATTTTATCTCTATCTTATTTAAATTTAAAGGTAAATGAGATTATATTTTAATTTTATCTCTTTTAATTAAATCAAAATTTTAAACAGTTGAAATAATCAATGTTACGAGATTTGGACTGGAGTATAGTAGCACTACACATGAAAATTTTATACCGCCTATGTTGAGTATAGATTTTCGTGTCTCCCTATGTATGTATATATGTAAGAAGTTTCTTAAATTCTTTACAAATATTAATCCACATAATTATATGCTTCTCATGATTTTATCTCACTCCCTTTTTATACCACTTCCAGGAAATTAAGGTTCATGACAATCAAAACATGAGAGGGCTGGCAAAGTGACAAGTGAAAGAGACCCACCATGCTCATGTTTATTTATTTAAGAACTTGTTACTTTTATTTATATCTCTAGAAGATTTTTATTTGATGTCGAATTTTGATAGTATTTAATTAAGTTGTAGAAAGCATTTTTTTTTATGTTCAAGAAAAAAATTCAGTGGCACTCAAACTTTAGAACTTGGGTCATTACATCTTCTCTTTGTTGGGATCGTAATTTTAGTGTAATTATATGATCATTCCTTTCTTAGAACCTTTTAATTTTACCATTAGATTTTCAACATTTAGAACTTTCTTATGGCCAGTTTTAAGTTCTATTCTATGTTCTTTGAGAGGTAAGAATAATTCAATAGTGAACTCATCCCTTCCATATTTAGAGCATTTTTAATATCTTACTTTTTACCTGGTGCATTCAACAATCCTACTACTTATAGATCATTAGATATGTTTTCACCACAATTTATAAGATCTTGAGTTATTCTGTTTAGTCCATCAATTTTATCTTCTAAGTGAGCACTAGGATCAAACTTAAAAATAAAAGTTGTATCCAAAGAAAACACTTATTGGATAAAGTTTTAGCGAGATATAATTTTTTAATAGTTGTCCACAAAACAGAAGCCTTATGAGTTTCTCCTACTGTATTTGATGACTACATCAGAAACATGAAGAAACAAAGAATGCCAGGACATTTTATCATGTTCATTTCGTTTGGAGGGAGCTAAATCTGCAGATCAAGATTCATCAATGGCTTTAGCTCATTTTTGTTGAAGCATAAGAGCTCTTATTTTCTGTCACCAAAGACTAAAGTCACATTTGATATCCCAAATCTCTATATCGATTTTAGTAGTCATTTTAGTTTTGAAGACACTAAGAGTGTTTCCTTTTTATTTCTGTGTGTATTCAGATGTCGTTAAGATCACTAAATGTGAACAAATCACAAAAATATGTCAAACATAACACAACAAAACAATTCTTTATAGTTAAGGCAATTATTTTCAAGAAATTTCGTTTACACTCAGTAAATTAACACAGCAATCACGTAAGTACAGATTTAAAAACCTTTACGTGTAATTCTTGAAAATCTTTAAAATAACACTCCAAATAATTTTCTAATATACAGTTTTAATTTAAGGTAATTTTCAAATAAAACATGCTCGGAAAAGATTTCAAGAATTTCACAGTTCACAGAATCAACAGTCAGACAAACTCCTTATACAAAATACTCATTAGTATTTTCAGTATGCAAAAGAAGAATCAATTTCAATTTACTCTTCTTTTTGAATAAACATTTATTCCCTCATATTCTTGAGGAATCATAGAAAAAGATAAATATAGGGTTTTTGGAGCGTTTTCTGGTATTGACATTTTAATATTGAATATTTAGCAAAGAAGGATAAGAATAGTTACCGGATAAAGAGTTTGTAAAAAATAAAAAAATAATAAAAAATAAAAAATTTCAACAATACCAAAGGTTGCTTAGAGAATTCCAAATCGAGCAAGTTTCCTAAAGAATATCAATATATCATTGCAGATCTAGGGTTCATGAGGAACTGGATCATTACAGATGAAATAATATGTCCAGTTTTGGTCTTCGACAGTAATGGTCAACCATCATCAACAACAACACCAAAATAACTCAAAATTAAAGAACACGAGGATTTTTTGGTCGAAGTCCCAAAGGTTCAGTGACACCAAAAACTGGCTTCAATACCAGTACCAAAAATTCCCTAAAATAGGGAACACCCTACTGAAATTTTGGTTGAAAACTCTACCTACCACTTCAGAAATACCATCTATTTTTTGAAGGACAAGAAGGCTGTCATTGGATGCTAAGAAGTGAATAATTAGATGATATTGCTCGTTGAAAAGTCCCCTCATTAATTTTCATTCACACGTTTTTGAATTTGAAGTAGAAGAATCATCATAAGATAAAATCGACTGATATGAACAATTATCTACTTTCAAACAACAAGTAATCCATTTATGTAGGAGTTGAGATATATTATCGCTTATTTGTTTGTCTCCTTGGTTGTTCCCTCAACACATATTTTACACTTCGGCACATCATTTTTCTTAGCAAAAGAGAAGACGCCTACACATGTTTTTGACGCAATAGCACATTATAGCTTGATATCTTCTCATTTGCTTTGAAGAATGGATATACAAAGTCTAAAAAATTGTTGAAGGGACAGTGAAATCAAAATAATAAATCTGAACTTTATCGGGAAAAAAGTAACATTGAAGATTGAAAAGAGTTTCATCGCTTTGTTTGATATTGTTATAGTTAAATACATGAAAACGACCTATTCGCACTCTATACAGCTATTTAAAACAACCTAGATGCTTTCTTGACTAGCTTTTAAGTGTTTATAACAATTCTCAAAGCATCAAACCAAATATATCTAAGGCATGGCTTCAATAATTGTTATTGTCGGACATTACTACAATATCTAGAATAGCGTCAGAAGTCATCCTTGAAGATTAGATGTGTTGTGTATGTGGCTCATATAGAGTGAAATACATATTTATTGGATCAAATAAGCTGATACCAGAGTGGAGTGGAGTGAGGAGAGCGTAGCGCACTGAATGGAACAGTTTTCCCCATGGTACGATACATGGGTATTTTCTTGTACAGGCCTTAAAGTCTTATATGTACTTGGGTTAGGGTTAGTATAAATAATAATATTGTAACCCAATTTTCATACTGAATAAAAATTATTTCCGATTCACTTTCGTAGACGTAGGCACATCGTCGCACCACATAAATATTTGTGTTGATTTATCTCTTTCATCTCTTTATTATTGTGTATAAAATCCAACAACAAGATGAATATGAATAATTATATCATTGATTTTATTTATTTTTTCTCCCTGAAGATAGACATATGGCCTATTATCTTCATTGTGACTATTCATGATAACTCGAGTGTGACCATAGGAGAATTTGTTCAAAATAGTTATGATGAGTTAGAAAGTTGGAATGGGATTGGAATAATTTAGATACTGAAGAATAATGTCCACATAATGAGCTATGATTATGGATTAGTTAGAAAAGGTAAATTTGACTAGGCCAATGTTTGGTGTAGTTAAAAAGAATTTTAGTAAATTTTAATAAAGGTTAACGAAATATAAGATTAAAAGTTATAAGTTCCATTATATATGTAATTAAAATTAGTTGTTAACTTTAACTTAAATTTTTATTAATTTTCAAATTACACCGAAAGGGACTAAATAGTTTAATTGAGGTATCAACAGAGTTCGTTCCCCCTGGTACGTTTTAGGAGATCACGGAATTGAAGAGCGATGTGACCTTTCATTATTAACTTTAGTAAATATAATTAATGATGCAGTGAAAAATCACGAACACATTTAAAAATACTCGTGACAATTATGTGAATTCTTGTGACAATGATCTGAATTTAAAAAATAAAAAAATTATTAATTTGTGAAGAATATAAAATTATTAATGAAAAATTAAGATTAAACTTGAAATTTTTTTATTTAAAAATTAA
>NW_019237586.1:53321-56514 GCF_002742605.1 Olea europaea var. sylvestris | reverse complement strand
ATTATTATTATTCACAGGAATTACATTTAAACCTCTTTTAAAATACCAACTAAGTGCATTATTGATGGTTAGATCTTTTAACCTTTTTTCTAAAATAAAATCATAGGATTCTGATGTAATCTAATCCAACCAGTTCACATGCATGACAAAATACTAGTATGGTTCACAAGAATCTGTCTTACTTCTACCATATAACCATTCACATTAAAAATTAGAGCCAATGCAAAAAGAAAGGTTGGAAGAATGTCATATTAAAATCATTAGACCAATTTAGTATATGAGCTAGATAATTTGATTGTGGATGCAAAAAAATTTCATCCCTAATTATAAGTCACCTTGACAATTGCATCAAGGAATTTTTCGAAGATGCAATTAAGAAACTGATAGTACACTAATAGAATTCAAGCCATAAAGAAAGTAGGGAAAAAGAAATTTGTGGCTGCAGAAAATAAAAAAAGAAGCACCAAGACTAATGTCCCACAATGGATGCTTCTAACTCATCTAATTAGATCACTTCTTCCCTTTAATTTACAATTAGGGCCTGTTTGATAACTTGAGTTTTCCATGGATTTTCCACCAAAATTGAGTGCTCGATAGCAAACTTTTCCATGGAATTACAATTCCTCCAACCCCTTCACGTGACCGGCTTTTCCATGATTTTAAGGAATTGGGTTTTCTTTGGGTTTTAGTGGGAAAATGGCTTTTATAGCTTTTTTTTTTCCAGCAATAAGAACAAATTATATCCCTTTAATCGACAATATTCATGAAAAATAAAATCAAATGAACACCAAAAGATCTAAAATTTAAACATTTTCAGGTGAAAAATTATGCCAATTCAGCACATTTAATTAACAATTTCCATTAAAACAAGTTCTAAACAATTCAATTCGTTGAAATTTGTTTTCTTTCCATCCAAATTCCACTCTTGCAATCAAACGGATTCTTAGTTTTATCTTTAAAAACTTAGAACATTCCATGAGCAAATGAAGACACCTAAAATCATCTAAGGTATTGTAGGGATACAAGTTGTGAAGGTGTTGTAGGGATACAAGTTGCCCGGTTTGCATTTTTGAAGAATTATATGATGTTATACCTGTAGGCATAAATTATGCACAAAATAATAACTTTTTTCCACAATATGAAAATCTAGGGATAATGCAATTTTGCCGGTTAAAATGCAATAACCATCAAGGATAGAAACTTGAACATTTTGATCTCCAAATATTTCAAAATTCAAGTCCACACCAATCATTGTTTTGTGGATACAAATAATGTTCATTATAACAAGGTCATCATCAACCCCAATAATGTACACTATACAACAATATATACAGAAATTACCAAATAAATTTGCAAATCCATCATAGCTATTTTTTAATCATTATTTCTATTATGGTAAAACAAAATCAACCCTTAATTCACTTTTCTAGATCACTTAATGAGAGCAATAAACGGATCATTTTCACTGTCACACTAAGCAGAAAGTAAAATTAATTGGGACAACAAGTCCATATTTTTTGAGTTTTGTATTTAAATTCATGTTTCAAAATTGAAAAAAAAAATTACTTACAGAATAGGACGGCAATTGGGAACCCATTTTTTTTTTCTCTAATCACTTCGGCATCCATACACAAGATATATTTCCTACACTTTGAAGATCACAACAATAATTGTCTACATACAAATCACGGCAACATGACTTTAGATTGTTCGAAAAAATTGGGTGATTTGTGTGTAGATATTTATCAATTAACATAAGCAATTACATAACATAAACGTAATTCAACAATAATATAAAGATAAGAAAGAGAAAGAGCTAGAAATGTAAGCTTTAGGAAGTCACATCAAGGATGCTATTCTAAAATCGTATTGTCTCCCATTCGTGTGGGTATTTTCGACATTACATGGCTCCAAGATAAAATCCATGTTACTCACAGCTGGTTCTCCTTCTATGTGCACGACTATAGGGAGATAAATGAACAAACCTCTCATTGAGTTGTCAAAATAATATAGTATAAAATTGTAGAGAGAATAATATCTGAAATTGTTGTATCAAACTATTAAATTGACTCCCTTTTTAAACTTATCTCCCACAATAATGAGAAACATCCCAATTAAAATATAAGTTACATTATGAAATTATGAGTTTTAATTTTGAAATTAAATTTGAAAATTAAAAACTAATGAGTTTTAATTTTGAAAGTTTGAAACTTAATTTATGTTACAACAATATGTACCAAAAATGAGGATTTTAGTTACGTGCATTTTATGTAAAGTTTTTGCATAATTAGACAACTAAATTGTAATAAACACGATTTAATTACAGAGTGAAGCTCTATCCCAGTAGATAAAGTGGAGCATGCATGTATAGATAAAACAACAAGATGAAGCAAATTGGTTTTGACCCTTAAAAATGAAAGAATTTTGTGAAAAGTTATTCAAATGTAAATGCAACCCAATCTTTTAGTTGCCAAACATATATACAAATAATTTATTTCCCTTTCTAAAGTGGTGCAAACAATATATAAATGCAACTAACAGATTGGATATTCTTTTTAATGCATGATGTCCTATCACTAATCTTCGGCCAAATAGGTTTACTCCCAAAAATTGCCTGGACGCAGTTTATATATTGCCTGAAATTGTCATCAAACACTTCCATTTCCTAGGGCACATGAACACCCCCAAGTCATGTTCCAAAATTGGTCACCACAAAGTACACAATCAAGATTCAACAGTCACCCTTTCAAATAAAAAATCCCAAGTCATGTTAGCATATACTTCCAAAACAAGAACCTAACCAGTAGATAGACACCTCCAAATCTTAACCCTTGTCTGAGGATAAAACTTCGGTGAAACGGTTGCATTGTCTTACGTGGTGCGATCGTTGAATGAAGAGCTACCACATTATTGGGTGGCCCACTCTTTTCCAATGAGGTGATGCTACTTGGGGACTTGATCCCTATTATTTGGTAAAAATAGATTTTGAAATAATGAATTTTTAGAGAATGTGTGATCAAAAGTAGGAAAAATTTTTAGGCTTGAGTATAATATTATTTTTTTATGTAGTTCAAAATGAGTTTGAAGAAAAATATATTATTAAAAAATAGGGCTTACTATAAATTCTACACCAAGTCTCCATAGAGCATACATTATGTGAAGACCCCCCCCCCCCCCCCCCCCCCCCCCCCCC
>NW_019237586.1:48035-53220 GCF_002742605.1 Olea europaea var. sylvestris | reverse complement strand
ATACATTTTTTGAAAACCCCCCCCCCCCCCGCCCCTTCACCTAGTCCCAACATACATTATGTAGTACAAATATTGGATGTGGCTCCTTCATATGAAGTCAACACCATCACTAGTTAAAATAATCTTAAACCATATTCTTTGTCAAAACATGGGACAAAGTGTGTTGGAAGCCTTGAACGTGCGAGTGGTGGGCTCTGGCGAGGAAATCCTCGTCTTTGCCCATGACTTTGGCAGTGATCAATCGGCATGGCAGCGCATTCTTCCCTTTTTCTTGCGAGACTACCGCGTCGTCCTCTATGACCTCGTCTGTGCTGGTAGTGTAAACTCGGATTTCTTCGATTTTAGTCGTTACTCGACCCTTGATGCGCATGTTGATGACCTCCTCCACATCCTAGATGCCCTCGGGGTTGACCGGTGCTCCCATGTCGGCCACTCCGTCTCGGCCGTGATCGGGATTCTCGCCGCCATTAAACGCCCTGAGCTCTTTACTAAGCTTATCCTCATCGGTACCTCTCCAAGGTAAGTGTTGGAATGCGGAAGCGGAATTAGTCAGAAATTAAAAAATTTCTTTAATTCAAAAACAAGATCTTCTAGATGTTCACGTGCATATTATATCAAAAATAATGAATTCAAATTTTTACCTAAATTCGACGATCAATTCTTGAATTAATTCTGAATCACGAACTTCCAGCTTTCTAATTCCAAGAACTTGATGCTTCCAACCTCCAAGTCTTCTATGGTATTCTCCAAAGTCAAGACTATACCGGTGGATGGGCACCTTCTTTTAATTAAATCAAGAAAACCAATTCTTGAACTGGACAATTGAAAAATCAAGAAAAACAAAATGTTTCTCTCTCTTTTTCTCTCTCCAAAAGTTGAACACCATGGAATTATGTATGTTATATAATTATATTCCATTGGATGTCTAGGATCCCTATAATCTCTATATATATAGAGACCAAAGAGTTTCAATCCTTATACATCAATAATTCCACATTCAAATAGGAGTTCTAGTCCAAATCCAATTAGTTTACATTTAATTACATGTGTAGTCCTTTAACTTTAATTACAATTATAATTAAGTTTACAACTTTCGTAGTAATTACAACTAAGTACAAAACTTTATTGTAATTACAATTAAGCCCAAAACTATTATAATTACCGTAATTAAGTTCCAATACTTCATAGAGCTACCACAGGGACCTGATCGAACATATATTATCCAAACTCCAATAATTAGATCCTGTCTAGTCGACCCTAGATCACCCAATCTAATTATTAGTCTTTGCTTTTTTCCACTAAAGGCAAAAAACTGAACTCTAGGAATATATAAGATCACAGAAGCCAATAAATCTGTAATACTTTCCTCTGACCTGCTGTACATGTATTTTATCCCCGTCCGAGATCCGATAATTAGGTATGAGCATAAATGACCGTTTTGCCCCTCTAATTATTTTCACTAACTTAAGTTTAATTTTCTTCAACGGTCCTGTGAACCAATCACAGATGTCGAAGTTTAGCCGTCGCTAAACAGTGAGCTCAGATTTTAACCGTTCAACAGAAAATACATAAGTAGTCACTCTACCCATATTTTAGGGTGACGGTTCCCGACATGAATTCATGTTCTCTACTCCACTCATTTTCAAGTTCCCAACTCATCGAGATATTTGACCAATCAAATTGATCTCACCCATTGATGAATCAAAGAACAATTAAAATCACGAAAAGATATACATAATCCTGTCAAGGGATTTAGATGAAATACACAGCGGTCTAGTGGAATTTAATTCTATAGCATGACCATTCTCCGCACGGTCATGCTATAGAATTAAATTCGACATGCGGTCCGTTCAATACACTCCAAGTGTACTAGTGTCACCTTTAACTATTTCTGTGATAAGGACAAATCACAAATCCAAATAGTGACTTGGTCAACACTACAACCTTCCAGTACAAGGTGCCAACCCTTATACATTGGTTGTGAACAAATTATTTATAACCAAAATATAAGTTGTGTCACACTGTACTTTTCAACGCAAGTACCCAACTTGTATTATCTCAAGTGATCATAGGCACTTTAATTTGCATACTCAATAATAAATAATGCAACAAATAAATAAAACCACAATTTATTTATAATAAATGATTATTTTATCATAACAAAATATACTATATAGGCACACAACCCAACAAATCTCCCACTTGTCCTAGAGTATATGTGTCATGTCTTGCAACTTTGTGTCTTGCAGATGTTCCTCGAAAACTTAGCCAGTAGGCTCTTAGTAAACGAGTCTACAAGATTATCCTAGTAGCAATCTTACTGACAACCACATTTTCTCTACCAACTATCTCTCTTAAGAGATTATATTTCCCGTTCAATATGTTTACCCCTCTGATGACATTTGGTTCTTTAACATTTGCCATAATCTCACTGTTATCTCAATACAGTGCAAAGACATGTGCAGATGCAGGCACCACCTCAATGTCCGTTAAGATTTCTAAGTCATACAGCCAATTTGGTAGCTCCATGAGCTGCAAAATTCTTGGCACCAATGGTGGAATCAACAATACATGATTGTTTGATATTTCTCCAAATAATGGCCCCACCATCAAGTATAAACAATACCGATGTAGACTTGTGACAGTCTTCATCATTCTGGAAGTCCGAATCATTTTAACCTATCAAAATAAGATCTAGCGATGAGCATGTAATTCCTTGTTCTTCGGAGGTACTAAAAGATCTGCTTTATTGCCATTCAATGTTTCGATCCTAAGGTTAAACAGATCTCGACTCACCACACCAACAGTATGACAAATGTCAGGTCTATTGTACAGCATAGCATACATGAGACTACCTACTACCAACGTATAAGGTATCCCACTCATGTACTCAATCTCTTTAGTAGTCTTCGCGGACTGATACTTAAAGAGTTGGACTCAATGCCTGTGGGCAAAGTCTTGCATAGCAAATCTGACAAGTACCTTGTCAACGTGTAAGACTTAGGGCAAAAGCTATCATCTTGTTCATTCGATCTCTCAAGATCTGAAACCTAGAACATAGCTAGCATTACTAAGTCCTTCATATGAAACTGTTGGGCCAACCACGCTTTCGTAGACAATAACATATTCACATTATTTCTAATGAGTAGAATATCATCTACATAAATACTGGGAAAAATACAATTTTGTCTTGTATCTTCTTATAGATACAGGATTCACCAAAGTTCTGATTAAAATCAAATGTCATAATCACTTTGTCAAATCACTATCCAAGATCTCGATGTCTGCTTCGATTAATAAATAGATCGCTGCATCTACATCATCCACAATCTCCTTGTATGAAGTCAGATCATCAACTTGTACCATGGAGATCACCATATTAGACTCTCCACTTAACAAGTACCCTGAAGGTGAATGATAATCTTCCAACTTTGTTTAAGGAATGATTGATCTAGGACTGTGGCATCATTGGAACGTAATATTTTCATCAATGCTGGCATTACCATTAGGTGACGCCATTACCTTCTCATTACCTTCAACGTTCGATTGATCTATTGGATCAGATGACTACTCATCTCTCCCACTCAGATTAGGTTGTCCAGGTATTTACTCGACACCATGGGATGTCTGCCCCAGGTTGTGTTCCAAGAATTGATGAGGTAGAATTGCTCCCACTCATTTATTCCAACACGACCTTATTCTTGGACTGACGTTATTAGTATACTTATCCTCCAGGACGATTTCATTTACGTTAATGAAAACCTTCCTATCTAGAGGACTATAAAAATTATCCCTTGGTATCTTTAGGATATCCCACAAACAGGTACATCTCTAACCTAGACTCCAACTTTTCTGCCTTCTCTTTCAGCACATAAGCCGGACTCCCTAATCTTGGTTGTGATGCAAGCAGGACTTGAATCCATTCCAAAATTTCAGGAAGGTCTAGAGAACAGAGTTATAAGGAACTAAGTTAAAAATACATCAATGTGTTTCTCAATGTATATCCCAAAATGAGATAGATAGAGTTGTAAAACTCTTCATTGATCTAATCATATCAAACAATGTCGTGTTTCTTCTTTCTGAAAAAGCCATTCTATTTAGATATATCAAGCTCATTCAATTAAGAAACAATACCATTTTCTGTTAAGTTGTCCTTGAATTCTCATGAGAGGTATTCACTATCTCGATCAGACTCTTACCCTAATGTTTCTCGACCTTAGTCTTATACTCTTTTGATTTCTCAAAGGTATTTGACTTTCAAGACATTAGGTAATTGTATCTGAATCAAGAGTAATCATCTGTAAAGAAATACTCATAGTTCCAATTCTCAAGTGTATTCACAGGTCCACACATATTAGAATGCACTAGTTCCAATACATCTTTGGCTCTCTATCCTTTTATCGAAAAAGAATGTCTTGATCATATTGCCTTCCAAACAAAACTCACAAACTGTCAATGGTTCGATCTTAACGAGCTGAGAGAACCATCTCTAGTCAGTTTATATTCTGTCAAGGTTGATTTGTTCAAGACGCCATAGATATGTATCACTAGTATGGTGCGACATTTTATGGTTTGTAGGAGTAACCTTTTATTTCATACGTGGAATAGTTTAAAATATAAAGACCATTAATCAAATGTCCATCGCAAATAGGGACTTTATTCATTAAAATGCTAAGCGCATCAGACGCCAATTTTATAGAATAATTTCTGTCCTATTAAATCGAAAACAGAAAACAAATTTCTGCTTCGATTCGCGAGACATATAATAGTCCTTAACAATTAAACACCTACCACAATTGAGATAAAATACTCCTATGCTCTTGCTAAAACTCTTGCTCTTGTGCCAATGATAATATTAAACTGTCATTCACTAAGTTTCTGCTTTCATAAAGCACCCACGTCAACAAGCAGATATACTTAGTGGTTGAGAATCTACAACTCAGAAATTTGAAATATCAACCACTAAACAATACTCAGCAACGAAAAACCCCACCCACACTTCGCTTTCTAGCTAGTGCATCTGGGCAGTCTTTCTCCAGTGTCGTTTTTTACCGCAGTTGGAACACTTGCCTTTCGGCTTTCCATCTACTTTTAATCTTTTCTTTCTCTGATGCTTATTAATAGCTTTCTTCCTCTTCTGTCCATATCTACCTTTTGGCTTGGAACTAGAGGAGCCACCAAATGA
>NW_019237586.1:9169-45418 GCF_002742605.1 Olea europaea var. sylvestris | reverse complement strand
GATCCGATAATTAGGTACGAGCATAAATGACCGTTTTGCCCCTCTAATTATTTTCACTAACTTAAGTTTCATTTTCTTCAACGATTCTGTGAACCAATCACAGATGTCGAAGTTTAGCCGTCGCTAAACACTGAGCTCAGATTTTAACCGTTCAATAGAAAATACTTAAGTAGTCACTCTACCCATATTTTAGGGTGACGATTCCCGACATGAATTCATATTCTCTACTCCGCTCATTTTCAAGTTCCCAACTCATCGAGATATTTGATCAATCAAATTGATCTCACCCATTGATGAATCAAAGAACAATTAAAATCACGAAAAGATATACATAGTCCTGTCAAGGGATTTAGATGAAATACACAGCGGTCTAGTTGAATTTAATTCTCCGCACAGTCATGCTATAGAATTAAATTCGACACGCGGTCCGTTCAATACACTCCAAGTGTACTAGTGTCACCTTTAACTATTTCTGTGATAAGGACAAATCACAAACCCAAATAATGACTTGGTCAACACTACAACCTTCCAGTACAAGGTGCCAATCCTTATACATTGGTTGTGAACAAATTATTTATGACCAAAATATAAGTTGTGTCACACTGTACTTCTTAGCGCAAGTACCCAACTTGTATTATCTCAAGTGATCATAGCCACTTTAATTTGCATACTCAATAATAAATAATGCAACAAATAAATAAAACCACAATTTATTTATAATAAATGATTATTTTATCATAATAAAATATACTATATGGGCACACAACCCAACAATAAGTACACCACAGCTTGATATCTCTATGCACGTGTTTTCATTGGGTTTGCTAAGGAAAAAAAGGAAATGTTGGGCCACAAAAAGTACACCACAGCTTGATATCTCTATGCACGTGTTTTCATTGGGTTTGCTAAGGAAAAAAAGGAAATGTTGGGCCACAAATGGGTGTCTTTGTGTCTTTTTCTTGTTTTAATTCAATCCCCATAAAGTATATGCCACAGTTTTCAACATGGAATTCATGATTATTTGACCAAATTGATCGGACTTAATCCTCAATTTTATATTCAAGACTTTTACCAGTGTACTTTTCAGGTTCTTGAATGACATAGACTACCACGGTGGATTCGAATACGGTGAAATTGAGGCGGTGTTCTCGGCAATGGAGGCCAATTACGAGGCGTGGGTCAACGGCTTTGCACCGCTGGCGGTGGGGGCGGATGTTCCGGTGGCAGTTCAAGAATTTAGCCGTACTTTGTTCAATACGAGACCAGACATATCGTTATTCGTATCTCGCACCGCATTTAACAGTGATCTAAGAGGTGTTCTAGGCCTTGTAAAAGTGCCATGTTCGATAATTCAAACAATCGAGGATGTCTCCGTCCCAATGTCAGTGGCGATGTACCTGAAGAACCACCTCGGGGGGCGGAGCACGGTGCACATGTTGAACGTGGAGGGGCATTTGCCACACCTGAGTGCACCCAATTTGTTTGCCCAAGAACTCCGGCGAGCTCTATCCCGGTGAGGTGAAGTTGGTCCATAAGGGAATGAATATGTTGTGGACATGCTGATTATCTAGCATTTGGTTTTTTGAGATTATCTTATTCTCTCAGAAAAGGAATAAGAATCTTCACGTGACTTTCACGTGATGACGTGTTGCCTTTCTCCTTTTTTTGTTATTTATTTCTCTACCTTTCTCTCCTCCTTAAGAGCATAATTTGGCAAAGTAGAAATGCAAAGAAATGGAATTTGTATTCTTTTTCTTTGTTTGTGTTCTATATACATCGTTTTATCTTGTGTGGGAAGAGATTAAAGTTGTGCTAACTTTAATATTGTTTATCAAGTTGACATGCTCAATTAAAGCATGGTTACTTGAGTTAGTGCCTTAATATCGTGTGAATATGTGGAAACTGATTTAATAATATAGAGATTAGGTGTACATTTTGAATTTTTCAATGACATCTAGCTTAGAGAAATAGATGAAATCATGTAAATCGATAGGTAGATGTCAAAATGATATAGAAGACACATTGTCCGACAGATAATACCTGACACTTAGATTAGCTAATTCATAACATTTTACTAAATTAAATTTGATCGGCAAGGTCAATAAGAACCCCTTGAGTAACTACTCTCCGACCAAACTAAAGCTCCATCATACCTTGGCAGACGACCATGCCCGAGTAATCAGACTTACTACAATCGATTGAACCCACCATATTCTATAATGTCTCCGACATTAAGAAGAATCAATTTTTTAGTGGTTCCATCCAAACATGACTCATGCCAACAATTAAGCCCCATTTGATTCCATTTAATTTACTTTACTTTAATTTATTTTTCATATTCATTTTTAATCACATATTCACACAATAAAATATTCTACATGTAAACTTAAAATTTTTCTATACTTTTTGGCTACACATTTTCCAAAAAATACTATTCAAATCATTGTTTGAATTGTTTGTTTGGATGGATTCTGCTTTGTACCCTAAGGCAATATACGTCATAGTTTCATGTAGCTGAGGTCAAATTTCAAGATCAGGATTAGCATTGTGAGGTTAGCAATTGATTTTTCAAGCACTGAGTTATAGCAATCTGTTTGAGGATCGACCCTTCTAAAAATTAGTATGTGCCGCTTGTTGCGCTAGCTGTGAATACCGTCTTGAAATGGCTATATATGCTTTGAATCAAGAATGACAACATATCTTGAAAATTGCTAAGCATCGAAGTTTTAATCACTTAATCAGTTTCTAAACCTGTAAAAGAGATCATGTAGGCTGTGTCCAAGTGCATTCTCGAAGGACATAACACCTAAGTGTATTTGTTCTGTCAGGTCTAAAGTGTATTGCATATTTCGTGTCCAAAATAAAGTATCTTAGGAAGGAGTCAAAATCAGCTCAAGAAGATCAAGTCGACTAAACAATGCTCGAAGTCCACCAGAGATGACCTTAAGTGGATGTGTTATTCAGCCAAACCCTAGTTGCGATTTTTAGCCTATTTTACAATCCACAAACAACATCAAATATTTCATATTATAAATACCAAAGCCGTAGTCAGTCCCATATGTTAGTTGAGCCTCTTTTCATTAAAAAGAATTTCATGTAGAAGATAAAACAACAATTTAATAATTTTCCAGACTCAACCATAAGATCAAAATACAAAAAGTCCAAAAGATCAAATACCAACAAAATCCTTTATCAAATAGCTTTCAGAGCTATGAAAATAGGAGAGCTAACTAGAGTTTCCAGTTGGAGAAGAACGAGATCATTCTTGATGATTTACACAGAGTAAAAAGAAGTCAAAAGGTTTTGGAAAGTGCAAAAGGAACAACTGAAGAGCTTTTTGGTGATTTACAAGTTGAGTGGTAGGAGTCTATATTAGGGTTTAGTTGTGTCTAGACCAACTGTAAATTAAAAATTTTCTAGTTAATCCATTTTGCTAGGTTTGCCCATATTTTTTTATCCCTATGAAAAGTTCTTCAATGGATTTTCCTTTGTTAACAAGTATTGGTGCTCTCTACTTTTATTGCTTTGATCTGCATGCTTGATTGATTAATTAAGGTTCAATTTGATTAAACATGTTCATCTAGAAATAATAATTAGTGACTAATCGCTTATTATCGATTGTTAATCTTAACTGTACAATTAATATACACCTATTCACCCCAAGTGTTAGTTGGATCGAAACCTCATTATTTCATGTTCAATGAAATCCCACAAGCATAGTGGTTCGTTCACAAGTAATAGTAATGAAAAGAAAAAGAGTTACATTCCACGAAGATCTAGAGTTAAGCTTAATTTCGATTAATCCAAACTCATTTAGCACAAGCAATGATTGAACTCAAGTAGCAATGATTCTATCTAAGTTATAACCATGTCTTTTTAACTAGGTACGACTGTGAATTTGGAGAAAAAATCAAGAAAGTTGTGTTAGGATGACAATTCCACCCTTAGTGTCTATTGTAATTCTCAAAGTCCCGCTTTTAATCTAATTTATACTTAAATTAACAATATTCAATAATCCTAAGTTCTTTAACAGTCTCTCTAGAGTAAAGTTAAACATATTATCACATACAATCTGAAATATTCCAATCTCGGATTGAATATATAAAAACATATCCAATAACATGATCATCCAATTGGATTGCACAAAGCATACAAGATTATCCTAATGTCTATAGGACTTTATGTTGGGTGTCAATAATGAGCTAAATCTACTTTGAACCCCCAAGAGTAAAATGAGTTGTAAATACGTTTAGAAGTTAGTAATTCATTAAAATGGCAACTAAAACATTGACGCCAATGAATCCAACAAGAATTGAGAACTAAAATAAGAATCCTGGAATTACAACTTCAACTAATGGTTTACATCATCACCTTATGCACAAGAGTACTATCCTATCATGTTCTAGTTATAAGAACATATACTAACTAGGGAATTCGTCACTCGAAATATTTGATAACAGGAAGAGATTTGAAGATTAATTTTGTCCCATTGAATTGGATTTAGGCTGAAATTAAATTTGAATTGGGTTTTATTACCACGAGACATTTAGACAAGCGCCAAATATAAACAAGGGAAAACTACTGTTTCGGTGCTAAACTTTTTACTTCACTGTATCTTATATTCAAATATTTCATTTGTGCCACTTACATTCCCAAAACCTTTAATTTCATTTCAACATAAGGATTCTTTCCGTTTGATCAAAAAATTGACTTTGATCATATTTTGAATAATTTTAGAAGTGTAAAATTGTAAATTTTTATATTTTCAAATAATACAATTAAGATAATTAAATAAAAAAAGGAATATCTATACCCCAACACTTCATCGCTTTTTTCCTCTAACCCCGGTCCTATCACATCCCACCTTATCCCTTACAAGATTGCAGTGGAATTAAGTTAAACAAAATTGCAAAGAAACGAAGCCAACCAGAATCTAAGCAAAGAACTACCCCACCATTTCTCAGTTATACAAGTTTAATTTTCCATGGAAGAAGAATTTTAAGAATCCGAAATCATTTTTCAAGAAAATATCAAATATAAAGCTGAACAAAAATACAGTGTTTCAGTTCATTTGAATTCCTAAGAATCGAGAAATATCAAGAGCACAAGGAACAAGTTGAATAACAAGAAGAATTTGTTGTAAACAATGGGGTTAAAGAAGATTGCAAAATACAGCAACAAGATAAATTGAAACTAAAAAACTTGACAAGAACGAATTTGAAGGCTTGAACACGATATCGTTGTCCTGAAACGATATTTGCCCCCTCTCTAAATGTAATGAGATGTTTAAGGGTATTCCGACAAACGATTCAAAGAATTATAACAAGCCTTGATACAGAAAAAATCAGAGTACAAAGAATTTTCTACCAAAACTTGAAGAGCACAATAAAGAAGATATGAATATAAATGTAATCCGGAATTTGATTGTTTGTGGAATAATGTACAGATTATAAGATGTTTTTCTAACATCTTTCACTTGAACATGGCTCCTCTATATATAGGCCTCATCCAAATACTTGAAATGGTGCCAAAAGTTGAGTGAAAAGCTGTCAAATTCAAATCCATAATGTTAAAAAATGGCCATTTCCACGCATTTTATGTAACGTGATTTAACCATAAGTGTACGGTGTCAAATTTTGTAGTATATTGATGAAATAAAGTGTCGAATCTACAGGGATTGTTATTTGAATCCTACTAAGTACTATAATGATTTCGGCTTTTCACTCTATTTAGACAATCAAATTTTGAATGGATGATTTTATACTAAACTAAAATATATGAATTAAAAAGCGCAAGTAAGGTAAAGCAATTTCTAAAAACTCGATCAGATTACGAATGCCTAGGGAATGATTTCACCGTATTCTCGACAACATTTTTCAACCTCTATAGCTAATTCCATCAACTATTTTCCGAATTTATAGGCAAGAACTTTAAAATAATTCTATTCCCTCTCTCGAGCGCCAAATAGAATTTATTTCTATATTTAAATCTCAATATCTCTATTCTGAATTAAACATATAGAAATTATCAAGTATCTTGTTCCTTAAATGGAATTACCCTTAAAGATTCGCACTTTCTCTCGAAATCTACGAATTTTAGGTTATGTTATTCTTATATCACGCCTAAATTTCCCTCTCTCGAGTGCCAAATTTAAAGAATTGAATCATTCAATTATTTATCAGGCAATTGCAAGCATTAAGCAAGAACAACATAAATAAATTTCAGAAAAATCAAAGGAAATATCTATTGGAATTTAAACATGTCTCAAACAGGTTACGTCAAGCCCTAGATCTCAAATTTTAGTTCATAAATGAATTGATTGACATGATAAAATACACAATAAAGAACATGGAGAAGAAGTAGGGAATAAGAGAAAAAACTAGTTGTGTTGCGTGAATTCTTCCTTCAATTATCGTCAATCTTCTTGCAATTGCTTTTGTTGATCTTTACCTCTTAAGATTTTCTCTCCTTGCAATACTCTTTTTTTTGCTGTCCATAGGAAGAAAAGCCATTCTATTTGTCCCCTAGGTTAAGTAGTATGATGAATTTTATTTCCATAAAAGTTTGTGTGAAAAAAGCAATTTGCCAGATTTTTCAGGAAAATGCCCACGCGTCGCGATATACTTCCTTGCGCGCATGCCACATATCATTTATGCTCTCTGCATGTGAAAATCAGACCCTACACATGCGAGAGTATTCGCCAACGCGTGTGCATGCCACTATGAAAATTTTCTATGTGTTGCACTTTGGTCCCTAGAGTTCACTCTTCGTTCCTTTTGGTTCATATTTAACATCTTCTTGATCATTCATCCTCCAATATCATTTAATTGCCTCTATCTCTTATTAAATGATCAACATTTGGTCTGAATTTACTCTTGATACTTTGAGATTTAATCCCCAAACTTTTGATCTAGCCCAAGTTAGCGAATTTCCCGCTCTTTTGTCCAATTTCATTATTTTGCCTCGAGTTATACCTAACAAACGAAATATGTATGAAGTTAATCATCAATTCATCCTAAATAACAACAATTACTCTAGTTTAATGAATGAAATAAATGTATAAAATATACTTATCAGCCACCAACGGTCGATAAAATTAACCATGCGATCACATGGGCTGCAACCATGCAATCGCATCGTTTATCTTTTTTTCCCTTCCATGTGACCGCATGGGCTTTTATTCATTCCACACGAGGCTTCGTTGATTTTGAACAACCATTATCCAACAATCCCCCACTTTTTCAAAATTAATAAGGTCTCATATTCAAATCATATGATACTAATGTATAAGGATTATATATCTTTCGATTTAAATTTAACCATAGTCCAATTCAAACAAAGGAAAGTTGGAATCAAAGGTAACATGAATACCGGCAAAAATACACACATGAGCACCACGTATTCTCAAGCTCATCATAACTTGCTTGATGCTATTATGACTTTGTGCTTATCCTTTTCAGCAAACTTTTAAGAGAGAAACTCCAACTTTCAATTGAGGCAGCACCACCTTATAGTTTGTTTAGGTAAAGTTCTTCCAGTACCATTTTTACTTTTAGAGATACTTGTGTTTTAACATTGACCTCTATTAAGTGCTCAAAGCTCAACCCTCACTTCAGTAACAGCCAGCATTATTTTAATTAGAATAGGGTTATTGTAGATTTGAGTAATGTTGCAATCATCCACATATCGAATGATTTGTTATTATTCTTTGAACCCGTGGATTACCTTTTGAGTAATGACCAGTAGGGTTTCCGTCATTGGTGGATCTTTTTAGTTATGGAATTTCAACCCATCCTACTCGAAATAGACGCTACTAATCACCACTTAGAGGTTTAGTTAAAGGACCCGCTAAATTTTGTCCTAACATAATTTAGGGAAATTATTCTATCTTTGATTAATTTCCTTGTGTAGTCATGTCTTACACTCATATGTTTAGACTTTTCATTGTATATCTCGTTGCATGCCTTTGCTAAACTACATTGACTATCACACATGATAGATATTGAAGAAATATTCTTCGATCCTAAAGATATTTCACAAAAGAGATCTTTAAGCCACTCAGCCTCTTTCCTGGTTTCTGATAGTACTACAAATTTAGATTCCATGGTCGAGTGTGTTATATATATATCTGTTTATTTTGTTTCCAAGTTATAGGACCTCCTCCTAGAGTAAACACCCAACCCGATGTGGATTTACTTTCACCCGGGCTAGATATCCAACTAGCATTGGTAAATTTTTCTAATATCGCTAGAAATTTAGTTTATTATGAGCCTAAATTCTTAGTTTTCTTCTAAGTATTCAAGAACTCTCTCAGTGGCTTTCCAATGATCATTGTTTAGATTACTATTAAATCTATTAAGTTTACTTATTGCATAGGCTATATCCGATTTTATGCATTGTACTGTATACATAAGATTCCCTATAGCACTAGCATACTCCGATTGAGTAATCACCCTTCTATCATTTTTTTACAAGTTTTGAACTTGGATCAATTGGGGTACTATATTCCTTTATATTCAAATGTTTGAATTTATTTATCACATTCTTGATATAATGTGATTGATTTAGATGATAACCCCCACTAGTCTTTGTGACTTTGATACTTAAAATGGTATCCACTTGTCCAAGATCGTTTATCTTGAATGTGGAAGATAGAAACTTCTTCATTTCTTCTATACCATCCATATGATTATTCATAATCAATATGTTGTCAACATATAAGCATACAAATGTCACATAATCATTGCATACTTTAGAATATAAACATCTATCTACGCTGTTATGTTTAAACTTGAATGATATTATTGCTTAGTCAATCTTTTCATGACATATTTTGGGTGCCTGCTTCAAGCTGTATAACGATTTTACCAACTTGTATACCTTATGTTCGTTTTTTAGGTAGAACAACCCTTTCGGGTTGTTCCATAGAGACCTCATCATCTAGATCTCCATTTAAGAATGCCTCATTGACATCCATTTGATGAACATGTAAGTCATGTATCGAAGTTAAAGGGAATAATATCCTAATTGATATTATTCTAACTATCGGTGCATAAGTGTCAAAATAGTCCATTCATTTCTTTTGTCGATAACCTTTGGCTACCAATATAGCATTGAAGGTATTTAGAGAGCTGACAACATTATATTTTCTCCTAAATACCCATTTACATCCAATATGTTTGAATTCGGGTGGTAAATCGACAAGTTCCCAAATATTATTAGATTTTATTGAATCCATTTCATCATTAATTATATCTTTCCAAAAGATACTATCATGAAAAGCCAAAGCCTCTCTATGAGTTTTAGGATCGATTTTCACTTGTAGAACAAAAGGAATTGTTCTTACAACATTTAACTCATTTCCTTCTACTAAGTAAAAGTAGATAAATTGAGAATCAATTTCATCCAGTCCCAAATGTAGAGATATTTTCAAGATTTTTCCTCAAACCATTATCCGAAGATAACTAATTTTCAAAGAACTCTACATCACTAGATTTGATAATCACATCGTCTCCAAATTCAGCAATTTATAAAATTTGCTATTGTTTGTATATCCAACAAAGGCACATTTAATGTCTCTTGGACCCAATTTGGTCCTATTAGGGTTCGTGTTCTTGCACTAAGCAGGACATCCCCACACTTTGAAGTATCAAATATTCGATTTTCTTCATTTCCACAATTCGTAAGAAGAAACCTTTGTATATTATGAAGGAATACTTAAGTACCTACAAGCGCTTAATAAAGTTTTACCCCACAAATTAAATAGCAATTTAGCATATATAAGCATAGCATTAATCATTTCTACCAAGGTCCTATTTTTTCTTTCAGCCAAACCATTTTGTTTAGGTGTCCTAGGTGTCGAACACTAGCGAATTATGCCATGTTGTTCACAAAACAAATTGAATTCGCTAGAAAGTACTCACCACTTCTATCACTTCGTAAGGTTTTAATTTTCTTTCCTAGATAATTTTCAACTTCATTCTTGTACACCTTAAACATATTGAAGGCCTCACTTTTGCGCTTCAATAAGTAAAGATATGTATATCTAGAAAAATCAACAATAAAGGGAATGAAATACTTATTTCCACATCTATTTAACATGCCATTTAGTTCATGTATAATAGTATAGATAAATTCTAAGATACTAGAAGTTCTCTTAATACTTTAATAAGGCCTTTTAATCATTTTTTTTATTCTACAGGTAATGAAATACTTATTTCCACAACTAGTTAACATGCCATTTAGTTCACGTATAACAGTATAGATAAATTCTAAGATACTAGAAGTTCTCTTAATACTTTAATATGGCATTTTAATCATTTTTTATTCTACACATGTCTTGTATTTATATTCCTCATTTTCATTATAAGAAATCAAGTCACATTTTTCATAAATTTTATAGTACTTCTACTAATATGACTTAATCTAGCATGCCATAATGAAAATAAATTCAAAACATAAGAAAAATTAGTTTTATTCATTTCCTTGTCAATGGTAAAAAGTTTGACCATCCGTTCACTAGAATAGTCATTTCCAACAAGTTTTTCCTTAAGGGATAATATGAGTTTATCAGATTCAAATACATTTTTAATGCCCGATTTTCTTAAGAGATTGTCACTAAATAAGTTCCTATTCATATTAGGAACATATAGTACATTTGTAGCGCAACGATCTTCTCGAAAGTGAAGATGATATCAACATTTCCTTTTCCAATGACCTTAGACTGGACTTCATTGCGCATTTAAATCTCTTGGTCTCCATCCACCTCGAGATATGTTTTGAATAAGAATTTGTCATATGATACGTGTAGAGTAGTACAAGTATCATACCACCACCCGGGAACCTTTCCTTTTATTGTGTTTATTTCGCTTACAGTGGCCACAATTTTATTTTCTTGGATGAAATTCACTTTACCATCAAAGTTGTTTCATTTCTGATGTCTACACTTCTTTGCATAGTGTCCATATTTTCCACACACAAAATACCCTCCTTTGGTCTTCTTTTTGGACTTTTTAAAGTTCCTCGAAGGCTTTCTCTTGCTGGATTTTGTAGGTGGTTCAAATTTTTCTACAGCATTGACCTTGGAAGTTCCTTCCAAAGAGTTTTCACTCTTCTCATGCAATTTGAATTCTTCCTCAATCCGAAGATGTTTTTGTAATTGTTCCAAAGAATAATCTTCGGAACTATGCATGATTTTTTTTCGATATCTTTTCCAAGTCCTCAAGAGTTTAGCAATTATAGCCCATATTTGGAAGCTCTTCGGGATTTTAATCTTCATCGCCTTTGGTTTGTTGACAATTACTTGCAATTTGTGTACTTGGGACAGAAGGGGAATGTTATCAAGAAGTTTAAAGTCAAAGTACTCTGAAATAAAAAAAAATTCTTTGTACATTTTTCTTCTGCTTTGCACGTACTTTCCAATGCATTCTAGATTTCATTCACCGATGTTGTGTTAGTGTATAAATCATATAACTGATTCGACGGTGCATTGAGTTTGTGACCGCGGCATGTCAATTCATCGTATTGGCGTTTCTGCCTTTCGGATTTGATTGCTTCAGTTTCTCCATTTGTAGTTTCAGTAACGGCGCCAAATTCGGATCTAGAATGTGAAAGATCTTCAACGCAACAAGGAGAAACTTCAACTTGTCTTGCCATCGTGTGAAGTTTGTGCCATCGAATCGATCCAACTACACCAAGTTTTGATTCATAAGTTTGATCGTCGCCGTTGTTGTCTCGTTCTCCATAGTACAAATATTGGTTGAGATTGTTGTAAACAATGGGGTTGGAGAATAGACAAAAGAAGATTGTAAAATACAGCAACAAGATAAATTGAAACTAAAAAACTTGACAAGAACGAATTCGAAATATTGAACACGATATTGTTGTCCTCAAATGATATTTGCTCCCTCTCCAAATGTAATGAGATGCTTAAGGGTATTCCGGCAAATGATTTGAAGGATTATAACAAGCCTTGATGCTGTAAAAATCAAAGCACAGAATTTTCAGCCAAAACTTGAAGAGCACAATGAAGAAAATATGAATATGATATAAACTAGAATTTGATTGTTTGTGGTATAATGTATGGATTACAAGATGTTTTTCTAACATCTTTCGCTTGAACATGGCTCCTCTATATATATGGGTCATCCAGATACTTAAAATGGTGCCAAAAGTCGAGTAAAAAGCCACCAAATTCAAATTCATAACGTTAAAAAAGGCCTTCAACAGTTGAGAAAATTAACCATGCGGTCGCATAGTTTATCTTGTGGAAAGGCTTGAAGGCCCTACATACTCCTGTGCAACCGCATGGGCCGGCCCTATGACCCTCAAAAAAATTTTATTCATTCTGCACAAGGCATTTGTTGATTTTGAACAACCATTATCCAATATAATTTATTTTCGATGAAAATCCCAATAATTTTTTTGAGTTTGCCATGTAAAAAATAATATAAATAATTCCATTGCCACGATAAACGAAAAGAGAAATGTCATGAAAGAAATTAATGAAAATGAAAGAAAATCAAATCAGCAAAGAAAAAGAAGGAGCCAATGGCAACAACTGTAGTTTGAATTCAGTGCGACGTCATTTTTTTCAAATAGTTAAGCAACATTGTGTTTGGCTTTAGAATTAGTTGGCTGATTTTAAAATATTGCCTTTTATTTTTTTTCCATTTTCCTTCTAGAAATGCGACTTTATATATATCACCTATATGTGTAGAAAAGAGGATCCGTATAATTTTTGTGGTTTTTGTTGCAAGAGGATTGAATTCGGTTCAACTCCAATCTCTCCTCCTTAATTTTGTCATTTTTCCATTTCTCGTTTCTTCTTTAGATTTACTTCCCAGATTCAGTTGAATTTCCGGTTGAATCAACTTCAATTTTGGGTGTAGTGGAGAAGAAACCATAGCTTTAAATCCCAGCTATGACAAAGTGGTATCAGAGCATATGTATCCGTTATGGTTGTTGACCTCGAAAATTGGACCTTCCACGTGGCCAACCGAGAGCTACTCCATGTATTCCTCCCTGCGAACAATCAACGCATGGTCAGACGCGCACAGCCAGGACCAGCGGGGGTGGTGGTGGCCGTATACACTCTGACGGTCAACTCAGGTTCAGGTGGTCGGAACAGTACTCAGGGGTTGTGCAAAATAATAAAGGGGGGAAGAAAATATATATGCTTGTTATGGAGTGCTATCTAGAAAGAGATTCATTACCTTTGCATCTTGCCAACCCTTGGGTATTTATAGGTGGGAAGAACCGTTGGATGTGGGGCATGTGTATACATCTGACGGTATGAGGTGTCTGCTCATAGGTGTCAATCAGCCACGTCTGTAGAGTGGGCGAGTAATTGCTTCTCCCGAGTTGAGTTGATATAAAGTTGATAGGTCACATCAACTAGTCTCATGGAGACGTCAAATCAATTTAAACCTTAAGGGCAGAAAGGATCTTGACAAAGATCTCCTTCTGAAATTGGCGGCATGGACTGTGACTTGTGGGAGTTTGTGGGCCGATCTTCTGCAGTCGCCAAAGCGATGATCTTAGGTAGAAGCTCTAAAGCTTCACTAAGTGGACTCGCGTCAGGTGCGTCTAAGCTCTGTAAAGTTGGGTGAGGAGCTCATCTGCCACTAGTGCGCTGACCCATAGGGGGCGACACGTTGGGAGATAGTTAAAACTTTGTAAAGCTTAGGATGAAACGTAGCGATCGAGGTGATGACCCACAGGGAGATCCGCGTCAGGTGCGTCTAAGCTCTGTAAAGTTGGGTAAGGAGCTCATCTGCCATCGGTGCGCTGACCTACAGGGGACGACGCGTTGAGAAATGGCTAAAACTTTGTAAAGCTTAGGAGGGAACGCAGCAACCGAGGCGATGACCCACAGGGGGATCCGCGTCAGGTGCGTCTAAGCTTTGTAAAGTTGAGTGAGGAGTTCATCTGCCACCGGTGTGCTGACCCACAGGGGACGACGCGTTGGGATATGGCTAAAACTTTGTAAAGCGTAGGAGGGAACGCAGCGATCGAGACGATGACCTACAGGGGGATCCGTGTCAGGTGCATCTAAACTTTGTAAAGTTGAGTGAGGAGATCGACTCGAGATGGGCATCTGACGTTAAATGATTTGACAGTTGTTGCGTATTTTCAAGGTGACAGTTGGGTGCCATGCCCATTCTCCTAAAAGGCTGCTGCGGCTACTTATTGTCGACAGTTGGTGGTGACTGAGGTGATGCATTATGTGAGAGCGTGAGGGTAACAACAAGATCTTAGGTGTAGATCAAGTCTGGCGTTTCATTTCAACGGCCTAGATTGATGATGTGACAAATGGTCTAGATTTATTGCATTTGAATTCAACGATGGAGATCAGATGGAGCGTTCTATAAAAGGCGGACTTTGAGCGTCTTTGAAGCTTTTCACCCTTGAGCAAACAGAAAACTCATTTTGCTCTCAAACTATTCGCGATTTTCGGCATTTTTCGAGCATTTTCGATGAAAAATATCAATTTTCGGTGACCTTACATCATTTTCTGATCATTTCCGACTGGGGAACCCTCTGAATTCGTAAGTTTCAGTATCTTTTACGATATTTATTTTCTGAAAAATTGCGTCTGAGGGAAGTTTTGGTTCGGGAAGGGGGCTAGAATTAGCGAGGATGGACGAGCCCACTATGGCGGCCTCCACTGATATAGCTGAAGCGATTATTGGGGGGAGGACATATGGAGGAGGCCGGATAGCCCGGCTGATACTTCTATGCACTGTGGAGCGTCTGATTATCCCTCCAAACTAAAGAAGGCTGACCTAGAGAGACTTAGGGTAGAATATAAGATTCCAGATAGCGTAAATCTGATCCTCCCCGAGCCTGAAAAGAGGGCCTGCTACCCTAGACCGGGGTGCGTGGCCATAAGTGAGGTGATTCTTAGAGCCGGCCTTAGCTTCCAATTTACCCCTTCTTTAGGATAGTACTTAGGTCCTATAGGTTAGCCCCGACCCAACTCAACCTGAACTCCTGGAGCTAAATGGTGGGCTCCTGGATGTTCTGGAAAGAGACGTCACTTGGGGTTGAGATGCTCTTCTTCGCCTTTCAAACCCTCTATATCCTTAAAGTGACAGCTAGGGGGGATAAGACCCAGGGCTGGTATTACCTTACTTCATGGGATTTCCATACTCCATTCGTGCTCGATCTGTCGAGCTCCATCAAAGAGTGGAAGGGCTCATGGTGCTAGGCCGCAAGACGATGGGACACGATGGAGGGGGACCCCCTGGCGCCTCTTACAATCCCCACGAAGTACTCAACATTTAGTGAGTATCGCAGTTGCGTTTCTTTTTATTTCTCTTCGGTTTGGATCTTGACTAACATTTGTATTTCTTTTGAAGGTATTCTTCCTCGGTGCAAATTGTCTTCTGAGGATGTCGACACCATTTGCATCATTTATCAGTTGCCTTAGAAGAAGAGGTCATACCATCGGCTGATAAAAAAAATCTACAGTTCGTTACACACGACCTGATGGCATCTCAAGGTAATTGTCCCGAAGCCCTTACCTTTCCATATTTCTGAACTCTTTACACTTGTACTGATTCATTGTTTGTTCTTTGCAGATAACTTCAATAAGAAGATGCTCGTGTGCCCCGACTTTAAGACCATCCAAAGGATGATGGCAGAGGTGCGGGCGCTGAAGGCCTCCTCCTCTACGTACAAGAAGCAAATGGAGGACCTGGTGGACGCCAGTAAAAGGCTCCAGCCTCTGATGGAGGAGGAGGTGGCAGAGGACCCCGCGGCGGATCTATTGCGAAAGGGCAAGAAGAGTGCCGCCCCTTCCAAATGCCCAACTTTGGCGAGGCCACCCCATATTCTGAAGCAGACTACAATTCCAACCAGGGTGGCCATTCTAGAGAAGAGGCCTGCACTAGCAGAGGTTGCTACTGCCTCGGCCACTTCTCCACTTGCTGCGGTGCCTATTGCCCAAGTGCCGGGGCAGCAAAGGAAGAAAAGGGTCCGTCCCTCTAAGGAGGTCGACTTCTTGGGTACCAATCTGGAGGAGCCGGTTAAAGAAGTGTTGGATGTTCTTTCTCCGAAAATGGTTGCGATGGCAGTGGTCCACAAAAAATACTGGACTGAAGAGTGGAGGGACCACACCGCTTCCTACACGGTCGAAGACCTTGTGGCGACCAACAGTGCCTGCGTGGCCTGGGCTCTCAGCACCAACATCTAACAGGAGGGCTTGGTGAAGGATTTAAATGCTAAGAGGGAGGACCTCACCAAGTGTCTCGAGGAGGCAATGCACTATGGGGATGCTATGAGGAAGGCCCGGGCCAAGGCTACCGAGGAGGAGAAGGGAAGGAAAGAGGCCGAGACCCAGCTATCTGTCACCAGAGCTGAAGTGGATCGGCTGAAGAAGGAGCTATATGAGGTGGAGTGCCAGGTGGCTACCATGACTCGACGAGTAGATCACGCTAACGAGCACCACCTGCTCGCCACGGAGGCTCTGGAGGCCTTAAACAAAGAAAAGGCGGAGCTGAGGCAAAAGGCGGAGGCTCAATCTGAGGAGATCACCTCCTTGAAGGAGGAGTTGAAGTCAGCAGGGAAGGTGGGGGTTCAAAATTTTATTGGCCACTTCGAAGAACACCCCCTGTACGACGACTTTGCCAACTTTTGGGCCTCCTGGAGTGCCCAAGGCTTGCTGGGTTAGCTGAAAGAGGTCCACCCCACTCTGAACATCTCCACTTTGGAGGCGAAGTTCGGGGGACCAACTGGAGGCCGGCCTGATAGGCTTGCTGAAGAAGTTTCGGAGGCCTTGGAGGCGGTCGAGGCAGAAGCGGCCTGAGAAAACCCTCCAGTAGAATAGGGCCAACTTTTGTAATAGCTTCGGCCTTTTTGTATTTTGAATTCAAGTAAATAAAATGAAAATTTTTTGTTAAGTATTGGTGCTACTGCTATTTTATTGTATTTATCTGTTTACCTTTGTATGAGCATTCAAGACTAAGCGCCCCTTAATAAGAACCAGTTAATAACAGAAGTTCGGATCACTCAAGTTAATATGAAGTGGACCACTTAAGTAAACATGAAATGCCTCTTAACGTTAATCAGTTAACAATTTGAGAGCAGATCATTTAAGTAAACATATTGAAGGACTGAGGAACCAATTTACTAATCAATGTGGCACAGAACCGAAGTTTCATTACTTTGACAAATTACACCATACTTTACCAAGGCAATTTCAGTACTTAGTAAGCTAGGAGATTTACAACAGAGATCATATCAGAACACCCATTCATTAGACAATATTGAGATCGGATCGGAACAAATGCTCATCATGGATAGTACTTCCTCAAGTGTTCGATGTTCCATTGATGAGGTAGTGTGTTTCTTGCCACATCTTCAATTTCGAAAGTGCCAGGTCGGAATTCTCTGCTGACGCGGTAAGGGCCCTCCCAGTTTAGTCCAAACACTCCGGACCCTGTTGGTTTTGAAGATTGAAAAACCCTTCTGAGGACGAGGTCCCCCAAGCGAAGAGTTCTGTTTTTGACCTTGGAGTTGTAATAGCGGGTCATCTTCCGATGATACTTTGCCAAGTTCACTTGGGAAGTATCCCTCCTTTCTTCAAGGAGGTGGAGTTCGCTTATTCGAGCCTCGTTGTTGTTGATCTCATTGAAGTATATCCGACGGTGTGATGGGACCCCAACCTCAAGCGGGCTCATAGCCTTGGCTTTGTAGGTCATCGAGAATGGTGTTTCCTCTGTTGCAGTTTGACTAGATGTTCTAATGGCACAGAGGACGTGGGGAAGTTCATCCACCCAAGTCCCTTTTGAGGTGTCAAGCTTCCTTTTCAGGGTATGCTTGATAGTCTTGTTCACTGCCTCAACTTGTCTGTTTGCTTGAGGGTGATGAGACGTCGAGAAGTCCTTCTTTATGCCTAGCTTGTCGCACAATTCTCACATCTTCCTGTTGTTGAACTGCCTGCCATTGTCGGACACTAAGGAGTGGGGAATGCTGAACCTACAAATGATGTTCTTCCAGACGAATTTAGTAGTGTTCGCCTCAATGATCCTGGCAAGGGGTTCAGCCTCGACCCACTTAGTGAAGTAGTCAATGGCGACAACGGCGAAAGTTATGCTTCCTCTTCCTTTTGGGAGTGGACCAATGAAGTCAATGTCCCACTTGGTCAATGGTTAAGGGCTGGTTACTACGGAGAGGCTCTGAGAAGGTTGCCTTTGAATATTTGAGAAGCACTAGCACTTGTCACATTTCTGGACAAACTGGCAAGCGTCCCTTTTCAGGGTCGGCCAGAAGTAGCCTTAACGGAGAACCTTGTGTGCCACAGCCATTCCTCCGGAGTGATTTTCGAAGATTCCCTAATGGATTTCCCTGAGTATGTATGTGGCTTCTTCGCTTCCCATGCATCGAAAAAGTGGCGAGGCGAAGCCTCTCTTGTAAAGAGTATTTTCTTGTAGGACGAAGTGTGCAACCCTTCTTCTTAACTTCCACGCCTCACTTTTAGAGGCAAGCAGTGATTGATCCTTCAGATAGGCGATGATAGGCTATATCCATAATGGGATGCCTTCTATCCATAGTACATCTTTACCTCTGGAGGTGGAGGGCTTTGATAAGTTCTCGATGAGGAAAACCTTCAGTGGCTTTGAATCCTTGCTGCTGGCCAGTTTTGAGAAGGCGTCTGCATGTGTATTTTCTAGGCGGGAGACTTGAGTCAGTTCGAACCTTTCAAAATGAGGAACTAGGTCCAGAACCAACTTCATGTATGCAACCATGCTTCTGTCCTTGGCCGCGAAGTCTTTTGACCTACATCTCTTTAGCAAGTCTAAGACCTGCCAGAAGGGCCTCGTATTCAGCGGCATTGTTCGAGGTTTTGAAGCCAAACCTTACTGCGCAGTTTAGCTTGTGGCCTTCCGGGCTTTCCAATACGATCCCTGTCCCGGAGCCAGTCTCTCCTGAGGACCCATCTACAAACAGTTTCCATGTGGGGGGCTCGACGAGATCCATTGTCACCTCCATTTCTGGGGCTTTGGCAAACTCAACCATGAAATCTGCAAGGGCTTGGCCTTTGATGGCGTGTCGAGATCGGAACAATAGATCGAACTCACTGAGCTCGATTGCCCATTTTAGCAGGTGTCCTGATGCGTCTAATTTTTTGCATTACCTGCTTCAATGGGAAGTTGGTGAAAACTTCGATTGAGTGGGCCTGGAAGTATGGCCTCAGTTTTCTTGAGGCTGTGATAAGGGCGAGTGCCAGTTTCTCCATATCTGGGTAGTATGTTTCAGCTAGGAGAAGTGCTTTGTAGACGTAGTACACTGGCAGTTGGCGCTCCCTTTCTTCTCTAACTAGGACGACGCTGATCGCCACATCCGAAGCTCCTAAGTATAGCAGTAGTGACTCATCTGGCTGAGGTTTCGAAAGGAGGGGTACCTCTCCAAGGTGCTTTTTCAGTCCCTGGAAGGCTTCCTCACATTCAGAAGTCCATTGGAACTTCTTTCCTTGCTTAAACACATTGAAGAAAGGCAAACTTTTATCTGTGGCTCTGGAGATGAAGCGACTTAGTGCGGATATCCGACCATTGAGGCTTTGGACCTCATTTGGTTTCTAAGGTGACCTCATCTCTAACAAGGCCATTATTTTCACTGGATTTGCTTCAATTTCCCTTTGATTAACAATATATCTCAAGAACTAACCCGAAGCCACTCCAAAGGTGCATTTGAGGGGATTCACCTTCATCTTATATTTTCTAAGTATTTGAAAAGTTTTGTTCAGGTGACTTACGTGTTCGGCTGCCCGAAGGATTTTGACTAACAAGTCGTCCACGTAGACCTCCATGGTTTTGCCAATGAGTTCGGAAAACATTATGTTGACCAGCCTCTGATATGTAGCTCCGGCGTTCTTCAATCCGAAGGGCATGACTTTGTAACAGTACAGACCTCTGTCCGTAATAAACGACGTAGCTTCCTTATCAGGTCGAAACATGGGTATCTGGTTGTTCCCTGAGTATGCATCCATGAAGCTCAATAGTTTGTGTCCAGCAGTGGAATCCACAAGTTGATCTATCATTGGAAGTGGGAAGCTATCTTTAGGGCACGCCTTATTCAAGTTTGTGATTTCTACGCACACTCTCCACTTTTCGCTGGGTTTTTTCATTAGGACCGAGTTGGATATCCACTTCGGGTAGATGGCTTCCCTTATGAAACCACTGCGGTTAAGGTTGTTCACTTCGTCTTTCAGTGCCTCGTACCTCTTCGGGTTGAGGGCAAGTCTCTTCTGTCGATGGGGGGCACAAGAGGGGTTAATATTAAGATGGTGGCAACTGATCCTTGGATCTATACCTACCATGTCTTCATGCTTCCAAGCGAAGACATCCAACTTTCTTTTTAGGAAGCTTATCATCTCTTCTTTTGCTTTGGGGGATAGTGCCTTCCCTATACGCAAGACTTGACTAGGGTCTTCTGGGTTGGCGGAGAAAGTTTCCAGTTCTTCCATTGGGCTTGCGTTTGGTTCAGAGTCAATTATTCGGGGATCTAACTCATCAAGAGGGTGCCCTTGTTCAGAGGCCTCTTCCATATCGACATCTTCCTCTTGTTCAGAGGTCTGCCCTTGTTCAGGGGCGTCGAGCATTTTCATGTCTATACAGATTTCAGTGGGAACCTCAGTTAGGACTACATTCCAACTTTCGCAGGGAGTTTAAGTAGCATGCCCTGGAGCCCATCTGATCGCCTCGGACCGTCGCAATCCCATGTTCAGTTGGAAATTTCATACATAAATAGTGGATGGATGTGACGGCCTAAAGATCTTTTAAAGCGAGTCTACCCAATACTCCATGATAGACCAATCTGTGGTCTACCACTAAGAATTCCATAAAGTGTTGGACCACTAGGGATGCCGAACCCATCTCGACGGGTAGAGTGATCCGCCCTCGTGGGACGATACTGTCCCCAGTAAACCCGAATAGTGGATCGGTCATGGGGATCAACCTATGTTCAATCTGCATTTTGTCAAAGGTGGAGCTGAACAATACGTTCACTGAGCTGCCATTATCGACAAGCATGCGCTTGAGCCATTTCTGGCTACTACGGCTCTCACAACCAGTGCGTCACAATGGGAATGGTGAACTCCTTGCGCATCTTTCTGGGAGAAGGTAATTGGGGCCATCCTGTTGGCCTCTTGGGACTCATTGACAATGTAAGTGATCATTGGTGGGTCCTTTGCTGCCCTTGTATAATTTCTTTGGGCATTCTTGTTATTGCCATCAATGTGGGGTCTCCCAATGATGGTGTCAATTTCTCTGATGATTTGGCCCCCAGAAAATGGGGCCTGATCTCTCTGCTTGGACTCCCCTTGGTCCCTTGATTTTCTTCTCCGGGGTGACTGTTCTCTATGCCTTTAATCAGCCCCATTTGGGGAGACCGATCTGCAAGGATACTCATTCCTCTTGGAGAGATGTGGGTCGCTCCGATCTAAACGTCGAGGAGCGTCTCTACATTCGTTGGTGTCATGCCCATAAAGTTGGTGGAAAGTGCAAAACCTTGATCCTTCTAAAGGCCTGTTTGATTGCTTCTTCTTCTTTTTCTTGCTATCGTTTCTTCCTGATGGCCCCACCTCGCCAGTAGCATTTTCATATACCAATACCGGTACCACATTTAATGTAGCGAAAGCCAGTGCCTACCGAGAGGTGGGAGCTATTGTGTATCTTGCCTGAGTCCATTGCTGAGTAACAAGGTGTGCTGCGGGTCCTCGACCTACCTGCCTCTGAGGAGTAGGGAGTCCCTACACGGCACGATTTTGGTGATCAATCATTTCTTCACTCACGATCTCAACTCTCATCATTTCCACGAGTTCGTCATAGGTGGAAGGATTCTTGCTGCGCACATCCCTCCAGAACAAAGTGTTCATGTTGAGGCCGCCTTTCAAAGCTGAAAGGGCTTCTCTGTCAATGACTTGTTTTCAGTATGTGATTTTGTCCGTAAATCTGGCGAGATAGTTTTTCAGCGTCTCTCCAGGGGCTTGCCTCATATCTTGCGAGCGTTGCACTTGGGCCTCTCATTCTCTTCGCGAGAGGTACTGATTCAAGAATGCCTTCTTCAAATCTGGCCAACTTCTAATACTTAGGGGAGGAAGCCTGCTGTACCACACTTCAGTAGCTCTGCCTAGTGTTAAATGGAAGGCTCTGCATTTCAAAGCAGGCGAGGCTCCCCTGAGACTCATTTGTGTCATATACTTGGTGAGGTGCTTCTCCGGGTCCCCCTTTCCTTCATACTTGGGGATCTTAAGGGGCATGAAATTTGCTGGCATTGGGAAGCTTCAGATTTCCCTTGAGAAAGGGAGGTTATCATCATCATCGTCAATCTCATAAGAACGACAAAGCCCTTCTAACCCTTCATCATCTTGAATGTTCTGGGGAGGTGGACGTGCTTCCCCTCGACTCCCCCAATCGACTAGGTTCCTCTGTCTCTCCTATTTCTAAGAGGAGAAGGAGCCTGTTCTTGTTCCTGATCTGCCCGAATTGATCTGCTCACTGGACGGACCCTATTGCTAGGATCCTCTCCAATCCGGTGGAAGACGCTTACCGACCTCTGTTCCTCATATTCTTGAGGGTAATTGTCCCCCAAGTGTGGTTTTGATGGCTGGTTTCCTTGCACATAAGATGTGGCTTCGGCGTCCACTTCTCTTTCGAGAGGCGTTCTCTGCGCTGATTGATGTGGCCTCAGGAACGAGATACAGGGGCTTCCTACACTGGGTAAGATCCTTGGGACATTTGAGAGCCCTGGTGACCTCGGCTTGCATGAGAAGTTTATGCATCGCCATATTCTGAGCTGCGATATCTCTCATGCCCGCAACTATTTGAGTCGAGCATGGCTGTTCTTCTACCTCGGTGACGTCGGTGATGGGGTCTCTGGTGAGTAACATTGTTATGGAGCACCTCCTCTTCAGAGGCCTCTCTCATGTGGTTGTTGTCTTTATGGCTATAACTCATCCTATCTCCTTTTTCAAGGGTGGTGAGAACTTGGATTATAACTCGACTTTGTTCTTTTTCAAGAACGTGCCCTTTTCAGGGTTAGTCGCCAATTCTCCGGTGCTCTCTCCGGTGGAGAATGCAGAACTTTGAACGAGAAATGTTTCCCATAGACGGTGCCAATCTGTTGACCTCGAAAATTGGACCTTTCACATGGCCAACTGAGAGCTACTACATATATTCCTCCCTGCTCACAATCAACACACGTCAGATGTACACGGTCAGGACCAACGGGGTGGTGGGGGCCGTATACACTCCGAAGGTCAAGTCAGGTTCAGGTGGTCGGAACAGTACTCAGGGGTTGTGTAAAATAATAAAGGGGAGGAGAAAATATATATGCTTGTTATGGAGTGCTATTTAGTAAGAGTTTTATTACCTTTGCCTCTTGCCAACCCTTGGGTATTTATAGGTGGGATGAACCGTTGGATGTAGGACACGTGTATACATCTGACGGTATGAGGTGTCTGCTCATAGGTGTCAATCAGCCGCGTCTGTAAAGTGGGAGGGTAATTGCTTCTCCCGAGTTGAGTTGATATAAAGCTGATAGGTCACATCAACTAGCCTCATGGAGACGTCAAATTAATTTAAACCTTAGGGACAGAAAGGATCTTGGCAAAGATCTCCTTCTGAAAAAGATCTCCTTCTGAAATTGGCGGCGTATCTTTTGACACAGGTCCCTGGAGTGCACTTTGCCTCAACATCATGGGCGAGGGCATTTCGGTCAATTTGGCAGAATTGTCTATGTCTCGTAGTGTGACAGCAGGTCATTGACATTGGTGAGATCTCTTTGGAACCACTTCAGGAGGGTGTCTAGCAGATCGAAGTGTGTGGTGGTGGACATTCCGAGGTGGTTCAGAAAGGGACGTAACAATGGTCTTGAAATTATGGTTACTACGGCACTAGTGGTAGATGAATATTTGATGAAGCTAGACTTCGAGATAGCAGATCTAGAAGCATCATTCAATACGGTGACTAGTAGATTGGAAGCTACATATCAAACCCTTCAAGTGCTTGGTCAACAGCAGGAGAAGATTGAAGACACTATCCTCGACATGAATCAGAAGTATGAGAAAATGGGGATAATGATGGTATAAATAGTAAATAGCAACAGACCTTAGAGCAGACCAAAAGAACAAAGGAATGGAAAGCTCTGTATCTAACCAAAGACTGGCAGTAGGCTGGCACTACAAGGTTCTAATGGCTAGGAGATGGGTAACCAGACTAAGGGTGATACTAAGGAAGATGCTAAACTACCTAAAATTGACTTCCTTCACTTTGGGAAGAGGACCTAGAGAATGGATAAGAAAAGCTAGAAAGTATTTTCAACTCCACCAAGTTATCGATGATCTTAGATTGGGTACTGCTGAAATGTTCCTAAAGGGAAAAGCTAACACCTGGCCCTAAAAAAGGATCTTAACCATTTAAAATCAGGCCTTATAGGTGCCTTTTCATCCATTAAATGGAGATAGAGAAATTGGTCAATGTGATGCTACAAACTAGGATCATCTAAGTAACAGTTCCTTTGCATTCCCAGTACTCCTAGTCAATAAAAGACAGATCCTGGAGGTTCTATGTAGACTACCGATAGTTGAACAACTTAACCATCAAAGATAAATTTCCAATGTCCCTTATTGATGAACTCTTGGATGAACTCCACGGGACAAATTTCTTTTCGAAGGTGGATCTCATGGGCAGGTTTTCACCAAATTAGAATCACTAAAGGAGATGTGCTAAAACAGCATTTAAAGTACACTAGGGAGTATATTAGTTTAAGGTAATGCCCTTTGTCTTTACCAGTGCACCCGTTACTTTCCAAAGCCTTATGAATGGGGTATTTAGGAGAGTTGAGGAAATATGTGCTAGTGTTTTTTGATGATATCCTGCTATACAACACTAACTTAGATTCACATTGCCAACATCTTGGAACAATGATAGGTATGCTACAGAGGCACTATTTATATTCCAAGAGATCCAAATATAGCTTTAGACAGATGTAAATTGAGCACTTTGGCCACATTATCAGCCACGAGGGACTTTTAGTTTATCCTAGCAAGGTATAAGCTAAGCAACTCTGGCCTAAACTTAAGACCATCAAACAATTGAGAAGTTTTCTACAGTTGATATAATAGAAAGTTTTTTAGAAGTTATGGTGTAATAGCCAAGTAACTAACTGATTTACTTAAAATGGACAACTTCTAATTGGAATAAGGATGAAAATTTAGCCTTTAATCAATTAAAGCAATTCAAGATTTCCAGCCATCCAGGCCTTACCTAATTTCCATAAACCTTTTGTCATTAAAACTGATGCTTGCCAAAGGAAAATTGAGGCTGTATTGATTCATGACAAGAAAACCTCTGGCTTACCTAAGCAAAGCCATTGGAATAAGGAATTTAGGCATGTCTATCTATGAAAATGAGATTTTAGAATTATTTGGAAGGGCCACCATTTCATCATTAAGATTGATTGTCAGTCTCTTAAATACTTACTACAACAAAGGATCACAACACCACTATAGCACAAATGGCTTACTAAGTTAGTAGGACTTAGTTATGAGATAATGTATAGAAAAGGGGGCTAATAAATTGGTGGTTGATACCTTATCCAAAAGGCATGAGGGAGAGTAAGAATGCTTGGGTATAACAGTGGTGACCCCTGCTTGATGCAAGAAGTCACAGATACTTATAAGGGAAATAATTTTGCTGAGGACAAGGTTCAATCTATGCTGTTAGACCCTGATTTTGTTCCTAAATTCAAGTTTGGAAATGGCATTCTAAAGTACAAGGCTAGAACATATATTGGAACATGAGGGTAAATTAGATCAAAGGTGATCCAAAATGTTCATGGATCTCAAGAATGTATTCATTCAGGAATCCATAATAGCATTTATAGAGATAAGCAGCATGATAAGAGCATTTTGTGCACTTATCTAGGCAATGTTGCTAAACTTTTATGTCATTAAAGTATTGAATTCTACTTAACTTAGGTTAATTTTCATTTATTTCAGTATTTGTACCCATTTTTAAGTAATTTGAAAAGAAAGAATGATCAAGAAGGATAAAATTTGGATAAAATATGCAATATTGAGATCAAATTCCACATGTTAGAAATTGAAGGACTAAGTTGCATTAATTGAATGAAGTGAGGCCTTGGAAGAGAAATTGCAATTAATTTGGCCCGAGACCAATTGTAATGTTGATAAAATTCAAATGAATGAAAATCATATGAAAGAAAGACCTCTGTTGGGCTTAAAAAAAAATAAGAGGCTGAATTTGAAAAGAATTGGATTGCTTTTTGGGAATTTTAATGGGACGAAAATTGGTGGATGTTCATTAAAACTGATGCTTGCCAAAGGAAAATTGAGGCTGTATTGATTCATGACAAGAAAACCTCTGGCTTACCTAAGCAAAGCCATTGGAATAAGGAATTTAGGCATGTCTATCTATGAAAATGAGATTTTAGAATTATTTGGAAGGGCCACCATTTCATCATTAAGATTGATTAATTAATCACGTTCCGTCAATTTATCGACGATAATTTTTAAGCTTTATTTTTTTAATTCAGACATTATGAGTAGCTAAATATTTTTAGTGTTAGGATTATGATGAATCTTGTATCATGATTTTTTAACTTGTGATTTTATTTCTTTGTGATATTCAAAGCACTTTTTCAATTATTGAATGATTGACGTGAATTTGTTTTTCTCTACAATTAATAGTTGTATGTGTTTTGTGACTTATTTTACTTTCGAAAGATTGAAAATAAGTTAGACATGGTATTAATTGTCATAGAGTCCGATAGAAGATAGAAACATACTGCTATATTCTAGGTGATTTTCAAGTATTCATAAAATCCTTAATGCAATTGAATCCATCATATAAATATAGTAGGGTCATATGTAAAAATATGTTTAATTCTACTTCACGTGTTAGAAATATTGATCTTCATAATTAAATCGTGTTGTCAAATTGATAGGTTCGAAGTTAAAATGGATTGATAAAAGGGGAGTCAGGATCTTAGTATTCTCATCACACTTGCAGTCAATAGCAATTTTGAGTTGATTTTCATCAACTTAGGTCTTGCATTCATATGTCTATTAGTTAGTGACAAATTATTTGTAAAAAATCACCGATTTTTGATATTTTAGTTAAGGAAAAATTAATTTGAACTAAACATAGTATAATCTCTGTGGGTACAATACTTGGATTCTAAATATATTTTATTACATGTTAACGAACCTTGTAAATGCAGTATTTTAAACAAGCAACATTTTCGTAACACAAAATTTCAACTCCATTGATAGGTATTTTATTTGAGTTTAATTTCATTTATATTGGCACTAATTCTGATTTTTTCCCTTTTATTTTATTTTTCTCTAGTAATTTATTTCAGTGCTTTTATTTATTTCTCTTTCAAACATTTTATGCAAAATTCGGGAGACAGTGAACTAATACTAGCCATTTTGGAAATTAAAAGTACTTTTCACCGTAGGCAAAGAGAATCAAGAGAACTACAACAATAAGAGATGATTAATGCACAGAATAATTCAATTATTCAATTGAATGAAGAAAGAATGGTCAATGAAGGGAACATGCTAGTTGGGAATTTTCAGTGTCAATTAGCATCATTTATCCTTCCTTTGGTCAGTCGAACTTTTCAATTGAAAACTAATGTCATCCATTTGTGTCAGAGTAAACATCAATTCTATGTGTTGTTGAGAATCCACACACGTCTCTTGATTTTTGGAGATTTGTCAACACTTTAAATATCAAAAAATTTCAGATGATACTAGTAGATTGAGATTATTTCCACACACTCTACAAGATAGAGCACATGAATGGTTAGACTCATAGTCTATTGCCAATATCATCACTTGGAATGACTTGGATAAAAAAAATTGTACAAAATTCTTTCATCGTCTAAGATAATGAAGTTGAAGCATGACATATCCATAGTTTGACTAGGTGAAATGGAATCATTTGATGAAGCTTGGAATGGATTTAAGAACATTCTTTGGAAATATCCTCATCATGGCATCCGTAAGGATTTTGAGTCTAATATTTTTATTTAGGTCTACTACTATCCTACAAGAGCATGGTGGAATCATCACCTAATGGTTCCTTATCAATGAAGATAGTCGATGAAGCTTTGATGTCAAGGACCGCATCTTTACTTAGCTCCCTGATCCACTCGTAGCCGTAGTTTGCCCAAGTTCAACCGTACATTAAAAATATTAGTTCAAGTTCAAATTTTAATTTCCTTTCAGTTGTGATAGTTAATTTCAATTGTGAAATAGCTCTAATATTTGTAAATGTTTAGTATCATTCCTCATTATTTAAACTTCTATTCCCGTCACTTAGTATTTTTGTTCCGCCAGCTATTATAGGGGTATTAGTCATTCAAAAATCTCTCAAACTCACTGGTGTCCACCCCTACACCAGCAATTGTAATTTTCAGGTTTCATCAACCAATGAACAATTTACTTTTAAAGCATTCAAATTCTTTGTTGTAAGCTTTCTTCAAAATTGTAGTAGCATTTTTTATCATTCCAAAATGATTGAAAAATGATAGAAGGTAGTCTTGTAAGACACACAAATGCCAGATAATGTCCCTTTCTATGCTAAGAATAAATGCGTCTCGTGAAAATTGGTATCAGAGTTGTGGCTTACAACCCTCAATAAGAAAGATATGGAACTAAATACATCATACACCACTCAAGTGGGTGATTTTTAAAAGAAGAGTACTAAACAGCGCGTGAATGCATTTGATGAGATAGCCAATAGGTTGTGCTATCCCCTAGAGGGCCTCTAAGAAAAAGTTGAGATGGCTGAAATGGATATTCATGAATTACATATCCAACTGGATGAAAGTCAAAAGCCTTGCGCACTAATGACTGATGTTGCTGTAATCATTCTTGATCTGTAGGATAAAATGAAAGTATTGAGAGCTCAATTATGAGTACTCCAACATGTAGTTGGCAATGGGCAAGCCCCTACACAAGAGTATTCACCTAGGCTCAGAATCTTAGAACTTTACACCTACGAAGTCGAGAACTTCTTGTTTGACATGGAACAATACTTTTTTTGTGGCTTCTATTGAAGACGAGGTAAGAAATGTATTGAATGCTACTATGTATCTAGATGGAGATGCAAAACTATGGTGGTAGACAAAATAAGCTGATATTCGGACCAATAGGATTCAAATAGATTCTTGAGATCTGTTCAGCAAAACGATTAGATTACAACTTTTCTTTTGAAAACTGAAACATATGAGCTCCATTAGGAAGTGCGTGAAAGCCTTTATAGGACTCACACTATATATTCGAACATTCAAAAAAGGATAAGCTCTTTAGCTTCATGGAAAGTCTGAAATCCTGGAAATGCACGTAACATTAGAGACAAAAGGTCATTGATTTGAGTACGCCCATGGGAGCTGCTGAATGTTTAAATGACTATCAATCAAAATTGAGAAAAGATCAGCCATTATGGAATAGTCAAGCTAATGGAGGTGGAAACAAACCTGTCAAATCCAACTTAAGCTTAAATGGGAGAAAGTGTTATTCTTATAATAGGAAAGGAGCCTATCCAGGTACCCGTCAGTGAACTATCACGGTAGCTATAACAATAATTGGAACAAGGTAAAGACACTGGATGGTAGATTTGATACCACTCCTAAACTAGTTTACTTTTTATGTAAAAGTCCTCATCGAGTATTGAATTGTCCTAAAAAATTATCCGTAAATGCTAGCAAATGGTAGATCAAGTTCAAAACAAAATGTCCCACAAGTTAGCTATCTCGATGAGACCGACTCAGAAAAGGATGTAATTAGTGCACTCACATCGGTGCAATACATTCTCACATTGAGTCGCAAAAAATGATGATGTTTTCTTGAAAGAGGTAAAAATTGAACGATGGAAGGCTCGTATTTGTAAGGTCAAAGGCCTAATGTACATTGATGTGAAGATTAGTGGAAAGACAATTAGGGCTATGGTATATATTGGTGATACTCACAATTACCTTAGAAAGTATTGAAGTCGAGCAACTCGAACTTGTTTTGGAGAAAGGTAATGATAAGGTCAGTGAAATCAACTCAGCTGCTCAACTAATTGTTGGAGTAGTGAAATCCATGCTAATCACGGAGGGTTCTTTTGAGGAAAGGACAAACAGATGGATGACTTCAAGCTTATTTTGAGATTGGAATTTTTTCGAGATACGAAGATAGCAACATTGCTATACTCTAAATCGGAATAAACCATGCATCATCTTTACAAAAGTTGGAATGATGGATTAGGAGCATCTCAACCATGCAATTTAGTAATAGTTTCAACAGCAACGACCCCTCATTTCTGTACACTCTCCAATGAGAGAAGAGCAAAGAAGCGAATTCCAAAACCTATCAAAAGGCTTATTCAGGAATTTGAGGACTTCATGCTGGGTAAATTACTTAAGATATTGTAGCCAATGAGGGCCATTGATGATAATATTGAACTTGTTCTAGGTGCCAAACCTTCCTCTAGGGTGCCTTATTGTATGTCTCAAACTAAGCTTAAAGAGATTAGGAAGCAGTTGGGAGAAATGTTGGAAAATAGGATTATCATCCCTACGAAATCACTATATGGAGCTCCCGTTCTGTTTAAAAAAGGCCGATAGTTCTGTTAGAATGTGTTGTGACTATCGAGCCTTGAATAAGATCACTGTAAAGAATAGCTATCCTATATTGCTTTGTGCAAATTGCTTCAACCGACTGAGCAGGGCGAAGTATTATACAAAGATCGATTTTAGATTTGGATACTGACAAGTTTGGATCAAGGATGGGGATGAAGCAAAGACTCCTGCGATAACTAGATATGGGGCTTTTGAATTCTAGGTAATGCCTTTTGGTTTGACAAATGCTCTATTGGCTTTGCACAATGATAAATCAAGTGCTTCATAAGTATTTAGAAAAGTTTGTAGTGGTGTACTTGGACAACATTGTAATTCGTAGTGAGAACTTGAAGAAACATATGCAGCATGTAAGGCAAGTTTTTAATCAACAATGAGAAAATGAACTGTATGCCAAACCATCAAAATGCTCATTCACTCAGTCATGGTTGTTCAATGAGATCGATGTGGTTAGCAACTAACTCTTCATGTCATTGATAAGCTACTGCCCTGTTGATATGAGTAATGGAACCTATCAACGAATTCTTCTCAAGTGACTCCAATTCCTTTTCAACTTTGGGTATTTGACTAAGAGAAAATTATGGAATAAACATATTGTCAATACTTTTTGAATCCATTCATATAACAAATAATAAAAAGTCGAAAAGTTAAGGCCCGTTTATTTTTATTTTTTTGTAGTGAGAAACAAAATTTTAATTTTTTTTAAAGATATTTTTAAGTGCTTTACAATTCAAAAATACCCAAAAATCCATTAATTTTCAACTTATCTTTAATTTTTGCTAATTAAATAACAACTGGAAAAATAATTTATAGTTATGAATGAACAAATGTTGGTCGTTACTCAGTAGTATTACAAAATAGAAAATATAATCACCACAAAACAATCACTAACAATATATCAATTAATGGAATATTGGTAATATGAAAAATTATCAAAAAAAATTAAAATTAAAATCACCCCAAAGACTAGACATCCTCCCAATTAATTGAATATGAGGTTTTATCTCCAAAAAATTCCCAACTTTGTTTCCATCTTCTCCATTTCAATATCAAGAAGGATGCAGTGTTAGATTTATCTTCCACTTGGAAAGGTTAGGGTTTACAAAAAATTATCATTTTCGTATCTTTTAAGTTACTGTTTCACAATTATTAAAGACAAATACCAACTTTGTGATTTGCAATTTACTAACTTCTTGTTCATTCATACATTAGGTTTCGATTTGCATGTATTTTTTAATAAGGGCAATGTTTTCAATTTAATGTGATAAAACATTTCCTATTTAATAAAGTATTGGTTCAATGATTTGTGAATTTTTTGTAGTAGTTGAGTATTGATGAACGAGATTAATGATAGAAAGAATGTATTCCATCACACATGAAATGGTAAAAAGGTGGTTCAAAATTTACAACAGAAATGATGACTTGAAACTGTCGACTCCAATCGATGAAATGTAGAGATCGACATTTACCAATTGTCAATCTTGAATTTTAGTAAATGTCGAGTTTGACATTCATCTGCTAGAATCGACAATTGTTGTCCATATACTTCTTTCGTGCATGTGAATCGCATGTTAATAAATTTCAATATTCTAATTATGTTGAATATTTATCATTGCCATCTCAAATGTTCAGGTATGAATAGTAATTTGAGATTCATCATATCGCACGAGGGAGATTTTGTTCATGCAGATAACGAATGGAAGTGGAGATGAAACAAAACCACTTCACTATTAGTTCCAAGTGATATTACCATAGTATCACTTGTGGTAAGATTGATGGAGAAGCTTCATATTCGTGATCCATCCACACAAGTTAAATTGAAGTTCAAAGTCCTGAAAAAGAAATTATGGAAGATAGTTTCTAGAAATTATCTTCATACTGTCAAGTGCTGAAAAAGAAGAACCATGTTACAGTAACTTGCATCGGCGTCAATTCTAGTTATAGGTTTCATTACTTCTTCCTCATTTTTTGTGTAAGCATACATGATTATCTAGAGTATTTGATGCCGGTAATTTATGCTGATGAAAGTCACTTAAAGGTCCATACAAATATACTCATTTGCTAGCTCCTACACATGATGCTAACAAACAGATTTATCCCTTAGTTAGGGATGTCATGGATAAAGAAACCAATAGATCTTGGATATGGTTTTTTACCAAGTTGAAAAGTGTTATAGGTGACTCTGATAAACTCGTATTGTATCCAATAGGAAAAAAGCATTGAAAAGGCCATGTTTAACTTATTTTTGATGTCCCATCATGGTGCCTGCATGTGGTATATGGAGAAAAACTTAATCCAACGCTAAAATAGCTCAAATGAAATTTTTTGTTCAAACGAGCTACTTAAGCTTACCGTGTCGAAGAGTTCTAACAGCTGATGGGACAAATTTGTATCGTAAGCGCTAGATCGTTTGGGAACCTGGAGAGAAGGTTTTGTGTATTGGTCAAGAGCACTATTGGTTGGCCATGTTACAACATTATAACGAATAACAATGCAAAATAGCTTGATGCAATTTTGAGACATGTTCGTTGCTTACCTATCATATGTTTGATCGAACACATTTAGAATACTATGCAAAAGTTATTTTATGAGCATTGTACAAATGCAACCTTATGTGGTACTGTATTGACGTTAGTATGAACGAATTACGTAAAACATTCGAAGGTGATACTAGGCTTCAAGTTTATGAGTTGATGGACGACTCTTAACAAAGGTGGGTATATCCATCGACATGGATATCGATAGATTTCTTGGAAAGAACATGCACCTGTTGTGAGTTTTAGTTGAGGGTATGCTGTGTGTTTATGCTACTCGTGCTGCTTGCAGGAGAGGTAAGTCATTGTACGACCTCCTCATATTACATGATTGCCTATTGGAGGGGTGCTTATAATGAAGCAATATATTCTTATGGCAAAGGAAGCTGACTGGGTTGTTCTCATCCATTTTAGTTCAATACCAATTTTGCCACTAATTGTACGTCGTCCTTCAAGTAGACCTGCAACTCGACATAAACAATCTAGATTAGAGTCTATGGTATGAACCACAAAATAAAATCAATTTGAGCGAAATGTGCACAATCGCGCGACATGTTCTAACCTCATTCCAACACCAAGCACATAAAGCGCAATGATATTTAATTTTTTGGCTTGTATTTTGTTACACAACAATGATGACCATCATTATTCATGTTCTATTATTCATGTCATGTTACTATTATCCATGTTTTTGAATTGTATGCTATATGTTCATGTTCTATTATCTATGTAATTTTACTGTCTTTTGTTTTTAAATTTGTATAATGTTAAAAATTTCAAACGATTTATCATGACATTTATAGATTTGCACGGCAATTAATGTGTATGTATAAGCCAAAATTGATATTTGAACTCTTAAATTTGTTGTACTCATGGATTACAATAAGATACAAGTTAGTATCTGTTTACAATTAATATGTATGTATCACTGAAAGATTGAAAGTTGAACTCTTACATTTGTTGTAATCATTTAATACAATGAGATTTGTTGTACATCTATAAACCTATTGTTATTAATATGTATTTTCATCTCGTCAGGTTTTTGTTGAACAATCTTTGTACACACACACACACACATATATATTTTATCAATAATCCCTATAAAGTGAACATTCCTTATAACGGTTATGTATCAGGATATGTAATGTTTCAAATTGATGCACAACAATCATATAGAATCAATGATGATGCACTACACAATTGAGTGGATAATTGAACAAAGTGCTAACATAAATCTCAGTTTTTGATTTCCACATCCTCAACACTTATTTGTTTTGTGAAATAAATAAACTACATTGAAATCCTTCGCATATGACACATTAGCACCAACAAGAATTGAATATCGAACTACAAAAAGTAATTTCTATTGTTCGTACATTAAACCTATAATTGAACACAAACTGTTGACATTCACAAAAAACAACCATACATGATCTAAATTCTAATTTATATACATCATTTTAGCATATAAAAAGGGCCTTCATGCACATTGACTTCCAAAAAACAAGTTGTAAACATTAATCTTTGCATGTAGGTGCACAATCTTTAAATTTTCTTCAATATCTTCATATTCCTTCTAGTGAAAGGAGTCCTCATCATAGCTGTAGGTTTTTGAATACGTATCAAGTGTTGCTTCTCCATGGCAATGATATCATGAATCACATCTAGTTCAGCAGCCATAAATGGAACATTCGTGTCATCCCTTCTGTTGGTCGGAGGCTTACATGTGGCCTTCAGAGAATCTACTAATGGCATGGAAGTGTACGATTTGTATTACACAAAAATAAAAATAAGAAAATGTTATATTTATTACATTTCATTTATACATTTGGAAAAATACCTAATTTACATCGTGCCATTACCGGAAGGAACTTGAACGTTTTTCGAGGATGCAAGATCTCAATGTCTCATCAATCTATGTGAGCAAAAAATACAATTAATAAATGAGTTGTCCAAATTGGATAGAAGTAAAATATATTTGTATTTTGAACAATGTAAGCTCAGAAAAATAGTTGAAAAATACCTCGATGAAAGATTCTTATCACCCACGTACCACCAAGTTGCTCAAATCAAGCTTCAACACATTTTTCATCGACAATTCCTTGAAACTTGCAATTTCAACTGTTAAGCGCTAATGGATCGTACCTGTAAGTGTTTGAGCATATAATTTGAAAGGTTGTCCATTGCCACTCAAACTCATTGCCATCTCACTAAACCTACATTCGATCCCATCATACTTTAAATCTATATATTTCTTGATCTCGCTGTATTATTTGTCAACCTTTTCTCCCACATTACTTGTAGATCCATCAACACTGTCTGTACGTCCACTCTTGTTAGTAGGAGATCAAAAGATGAATGTTGTTGTTTGGAATAGATGGGATATAGACATGGGATGAGTCCACTACAACACGAGAGGTAGAAAATACATCCCTGTCGAAAATCGAATAAGCATTAACTGGTGTATCTTCATATACAACACATATATGATCTTCAATAATATCCTTAGCATTTTCATTGCCACCATCACCACCACTATACTTTTCATTGTCTTTATCGTTTCCATTTTAATTTTACAGCTTCTGAAGATTACCTTTCTTCGTCATCTTCATTAACCAATGACCATTGGCCCTTCATTACCATTTTCATGTGTGAAACTACGCATGTGCGATATTTAGGGCAAGCTTGTCCAAATGAGACACATGATCATCATCCAAATATGCAAATGTGGATATATAGGGAATTTTGCTGGTATAGATAGTCGAAGAGTCACGTACACATTAAGCTTAAAAAATTGAATAGGTGAAATGATGTACAGAATTATGTAGGGCTGAACATAGTCTGATTCAATTTGGTTCTAAAGAGAATTGAATCGACCTAAATTTTTGGGTACTTAGTAAGTGAAACCATCGAATCCAAATTTAAATATAGAATTGTTTGGGTTTGGTTCCATTCGGTTTAGTTCAGTTCGATTTGATTTGGTTTGGTTCCTAAGTTCCATATAGTAATTAAATTTTTTGATATATACAACAACACCACATTAATTTAACTGATG